>NC_084902.1:125000-425000 GCF_949316345.1 Pungitius pungitius
GAGCATGGGCTCCACAGACTAAGTTCAAATCGTAATATAGGCAGAGACCCAGAGGATCCTAGGCCAAAAGTCGGAGAATAAGGAGCATGGGCTAAGTTCAAATCGTAATATAGGCAGAGACCCAGAGGATCCTGGGCATAAATTCGGAGAATAAGGAGCATGGGCTCCACAGACTAAGTTCAAATCGTAATATAGGCAGAGACCCAGAGGATCCTAGGCCAAAAGTCGGAGAATAAGGAGCATGGGCTAAGTTCAAATCGTAATATAGGCAGAGACCCAGAGGATCCTGGGCATAAATTCGGAGAATAAGGAGCATGGGCTCCACAGACTAAGTTCAAATCGTAATATAGGCAGAGACCCAGAGGATCCTAGGCCAAAAGTCGGAGAATAAGGAGCATGGGCTAAGTTCAAATCGTAATATAGGCAGAGACCCAGAGGATCCTAGGCCAAAAGTCGGAGAATAAGGAGCATGGACTAAGTTAAAATCGTAATATAGGCAGAGACCCAGAGGATCCTAGGCCAAAAGTCGGAGAATAAGGAGCAGGTGCTCCAGAGACTAAGTTAAAATCGTAATATAGGGCAAAAAATCGGGACAATGGGGGCAATTTTCTGGGCTACATTTTTTGCTCCGTCAGAAACTAAGTCAGAATCGTAATATAAGTCCAGAAGCCCAGAGGGTCTCTGGGTCTTTGCTTATTGTTCCGATTTTGGGTGCTTTAAGGCGGACCCCAGGGGCCACCCTGCGCCCATTAAAAAAAACCCTTTGCTTTCGAGTAGAGGCCTCCAGAGCAGGGGCCCGGGCATCACACGGCCCACTGCCCCCCCAACCGAAGCCTTATTGGGTCACATTTAAAGCTTTTTGGGGGTGGCAGGGCTGAAACTTAAAGGAATTGACGGAAGGGCACCACCAGGAGTGGAGCCTGCGGCTTAATTTGAACTCACCAGGCCCGGCTCGGACACGGACATTCGCCGTACATTGGCCTGGGACACGGACCTGACGCTCTGCCATTCGCCGTACATTGGCATGGGACACGGACCTGACGCTCTGCCATTCGCCGTACATTGGCATGGGACACGGACCTGACGCTCTGCCATTCGCCGTACATTGGCCTGGAGCTCCAAGGCTGAGACACAGAGCGGACATTCAGACATTTACCATACACTGCCTGGAGCTCCAAGGCCGAGACACAGAGCGGACATTCAGACATTTACCATACACTGCCTGGAGCTCCAAGGCCGAGACACAGAGCGGACATTCAGACATTTACCATACACTGCCTGGAGCTCCAAGGCCGAGACACAGAGCGGACATTCAGACATTTACCATACAGTGTATTGGCGCATATGAGACAGTCCCATTGCCCGGACATTAGCGCCCTACACCGTTACAAATGACCCATTTTGGGAGTGAAAACCCTAACCCTTACCTGAGAAAAAAACCCTGCAAAAGGAAGAAAAAAAGAGAGACTTACCTGTAAAAGAAAGAAAAGGGTCCAGGGTATGGGCAACTCACGATGAGACGGGAAGATGGGGCCTACAAATGGGTGTTTTTATGGTTTTTTAGTAAAGTTTTTAATTAAGGTGAGACTCGATCGAGAACCTTTTTTAATGTAAAACTTTTAAAACCACTCTTTTTATCTGCAGAAGAGACCTCCCATCGTTTTATTCCGATTTTATGAATGATATCCAAGCTCATGGACGACAAAGGAGACCGTAAGCTTTTGGATGTGCCCGTGCCTCCGGGATTCCCTCGGGACCCATACCGGAATGCCTAGGCTTAGGCATTCCATTTCCCCCTCACCTAACCTGCCAGCGCCATCAAAGCCAGGTCTCCTGTTCCATGAGCTTATCACATTTTTTAGGAATACCCTTCTCAAAGGGCCTTTTTATGTGATTTTAAAGATATTTATTCATTTTATTGGTTTTACTGGAGAGGTCTCTTTTGTAAGATTTTTGTAGGGAACAAAACTCCGAGACTTGTTACGGTCGTTAGGAGATAATTGAAGACACATGTGTGTACCTGCTCAGGTGGGACAATCAAAGATTATCCAATCAGGACGCTGCTTTTAAGCCCCTCCCCCTGACCACTTCCCTTACTTACCTGTCTGTGTTGTCACTTCCACTCCATGTCTCCTCTGAAGAAGGTCGAGTTGGCCGAAACGTTAGGAGTTTTTATTTTGTTTTGAAGAACCTACAGCCTCGCTGCTTTTAACATATGGTTTTTAACTTATGGTCTTTCTATTTTAATCAATTTCTCTGAGAGCCCGATTTTATTACTATTTTAACATCTGTGTTTTAGTACAGATTTTACATCATATTTTTAATAGGAAACTGGGGTTTTAAGCACTGAGCCACCTTGGGAGTGTGGGGTGGCTCTTTTATCCAGCGTGTTTTTTATGAATTTTACGAGTGTGCATGTTTTTGTGTGGTTTAAATAAAAAACAAAAAATACAAAAATTTATAGAAAAACACAAGAAAAATACAAAAAACATTGAAACTGGCCAGTGCTTTTATCTACACCCCGTCCTAATATATGGTGTTTTTATCAGTGTACTTTTATACACTATAGTATCTAGGGCCCTCAGCATAGACAAAGGGATTTTATACATCCGAATCCCTTTGGTTTTTAAGAGAAGTTGATTTTAATCACTCCCATTTAGATTTGTGGCTTAAAGCCCATATCTTTTTAATTTATTCGGCTGACTCTTTTTAAACCACCTTGCCGGCTAGAGTCAGCCGATCAGAAATTACAGCGAGGCTGTCGGTTTTTAGAAAACAATTTATCCCCCCTTCCCCTTGTTTGTCTTGGCCTACGGGTATTTTATCTCCAGCTTTTAAATCTTCCATTTGTACTTACCATCATCCTCAGTGACCCCTTCTCCATGCTCCACCCCGGCTGGGGGGGAGCCAGGGGTCAAAGGTGTTCTCGGCGGAGACCCTATATCAAGAGGAATGGAAGAACAGGGCGGAGATACTTACCTGCCTAAATGAAGAGCGGAACTATTTTTAACCATAAAATACCCTCAAAAATATACTTACCTCTCCGGTGGTTTTAACCCTAAACTTAACCCCCAACCTATAAAAGGTAGAAGAGGGGCTGGGAGAGGTTCACCACCGGAGGGAAGAAAAACTGGAAGAAAACCATTTTTATCATGGGTTTTTATGGGATTTTAGTAAAGTTTTTAATTAAGGCAAACCTCGCAGCAGGACCTTTTTAAATAACTTTTCTTATCCCTGAAAACACCCCCCACAATAAAAACCATACTCACCTGACCTAGGTGGAACCCTAAACACAACCTCTAGGCCTTTCAACGGTAGAAAAGAGGAAAGGGTTCCACCGTGAACAGGTCAGGATGAGCTCCCACATACCCCCACTTACCTGGTACGAGTTGTCCAATAAAAAATCCCACACTTACCTGAGAAAAAAACCCTGCAAAAGGAAGAAAAAAAGAGAGACTTACCTGTAAAAGAAAGAAAAGGGTCCAGGGTATGGGCAACTCACGATGAGACGGGAAGATGGGGCCTACAAATGGGTGTTTTTATGGTTTTTTTAGTAAAGTTTTTAATTAAGGTGAGACTCGATCGAGAACCTTTTTTAATGTAAAACTTTTAAAACCACTCTTTTTATCTGCAGAAGAGACCTCCCATCGTTTTATTCCGATTTTATGAATGATATCCAAGCTCATGGACGACAAAGGAGACCGTAAGCTTTTGGATGTGCCCGTGCCTCCGGGATTCCCTCGGGACCCATACCGGAATGCCTAGGCTTAGGCATTCCATTTCCCCCTCACCTAACCTGCCAGCGCCATCAAAGCCAGGTCTCCTGTTCCATGAGCTTATCACATTTTTTAGGAATACCCTTCTCAAAGGGCCTTTTTATGTGATTTTAAAGATATTTATTCATTTTATTGGTTTTACTGGAGAGGTCTCTTTTGTAAGATTTTTGTAGGGAACAAAACTCCGAGACTTGTTACGGTCGTTAGGAGATAATTGAAGACACATGTGTGTACCTGCTCAGGTGGGACAATCAAAGATTATCCAATCAGGACGCTGCTTTTAAGCCCCTCCCCCTGACCACTTCCCTTACTTACCTGTCTGTGTTGTCACTTCCACTCCATGTCTCCTCTGAAGAAGGTCGAGTTGGCCGAAACGTTAGGAGTTTTTATTTTGTTTTGAAGAACCTACAGCCTCGCTGCTTTTAACATATGGTTTTTAACTTATGGTCTTTCTATTTTAATCAATTTCTCTGAGAGCCCGATTTTATTACTATTTTAACATCTGTGTTTTAGTACAGATTTTACATCATATTTTTAATAGGAAACTGGGGTTTTAAGCACTGAGCCACCTTGGGAGTGTGGGGTGGCTCTTTTATCCAGCGTGTTTTTTATGAATTTTACGAGTGTGCATGTTTTTGTGTGGTTTAAATAAAAAACAAAAAATACAAAAATTTATAGAAAAACACAAGAAAAATACAAAAAACATTGAAACTGGCCAGTGCTTTTATCTACACCCCGTCCTAATATATGGTGTTTTTATCAGTGTACTTTTATACACTATAGTATCTAGGGCCCTCCGCATAGACAAAGGGATTTTATACATCCGAATCCCTTTGGTTTTTAAGAGAAGTTGATTTTAATCACTCCCATTTAGATTTGTGGCTTAAAGCCCATATCTTTTTAATTTATTCGGCTGACTCTTTTTAAACAACCTTGCCGGCTAGAGTCAGCCGATCAGAAATCACAGCGAGGCTGTCGGTTTTTAGAAAACAATTTATCCCCCCTTCCCCTTGTTTGTCTTGGCCTACGGGTATTTTATCTCCAGCTTTTAATCTTCCATTTTTACTTACCATCATCCTCGGTGACCCCTTCTTCATGCTCCACCCCGGCTGGGGGGGAGCCAGGGGTCAAAGGTGTTCTCGGTGGAGACCCTATATCAAGAGGAATGGAAGAACAGGGCGGAGATACTTACCTGCCTAAATGAAGAGCGGAACTATTTTTAACCATAAAATACCCTCAAAAATATACTTACCTCTCCGGTGGTGTTAACCCTAAACTTAACCCCCAACCTATAAAAGGTAGAAGAGGGGCTGGGAGAGGTTCGCCACCGGTGGGAAGAAAAACTGGAAGAAAACCATTTTTATCATGGGTTTTTATGGGATTTTAGTAAAGTTTTTAATTAAGGCAAACCTCGCAGCAGGACCTTTTTAAATAACTTTTCTTATCCCTGAAAACACCCCCCACAATAAAAACCATACTCACCTGACCTAGGTGGAACCCTAAACACAACCTCTAGGCCCTTCAACGGTAGAAAAGAGGAAAGGGTTCCACCGTGAACAGGTCAGGATGAGCTCTCACATACCCCCACTTACCTGGTCCACGAGTTGTCCATTTCCCACACTTACCTGAGAAAAAACCCTGCAAAAGGAAGGAAAAAAAGAGACTTACCTGCAAAAGAGAGAAAAGGGTCCAGGGAATGGACAACTCACAATGAGACGGGGAGATGGGGCCTACAAATGGGTGTTTTTATGGTTTTTTAATAAAGTTTCTAATTAAGGTTAAACTCTATGCAGTACCTTTTTTAACTCTTTTTAAGACGACTTTCCCCTTTTATACAATTTTATGAATATTATCTATCCCCATGTCCAATGGAAATAAGGCCTACATGACCTTTGGGTGATGCCCGTGCATTGGGGAGCCTAGAGCTCCCCACACCGTATATATAATTTTTTTTATATATACATCTTTCCCTCACCTAACCCTAACCCTAACCCTAACCCTTCTGGTTTTGGGAATGCTCCTATTTACTATTGTTAGACAGGTGCTTTGAACGTCTCATGATATGTCATTCACCTTGATATTCTGCCGCGTAGCTGGGCGCATCTATTGGTCAGTTTAACCAGAGGGGGGAAAGGTCACGGCCGCCATCTTAGCCTACGCCCCAGCCGGACCTTCTTTCTTATCGAGGTGACCAGAGCGAAAACAACTGCGCTCAGAATCCATTTTTACAAGTTTATAGCCTGAAGAAGGATATTTAATATCCGAAACGTTGCTAACTTTCAAAACTTGTTCCGTTTTTTTATTTTACTAATAGTTTTTTGTTGTTCGAAAAAATAAAAGGTAAAAAGACAACTTTTTCTTCGCCTTTTTTTCGCGGCTAATGCTACGAGGCGTCATTAGCTAGCGATGTACGGGGATGATCGGGAGGATGAAGGCGAGACGCTAGTGCAACACGGGAGACGCCGTAAGCGCCGCAATGAACGCTTTCCACCGCAGGACCAGCGAGCCCCGCGACAATTCCAGCGGCAACAGCCCCGTTTCCAGCTGGACGCACCGCAACGCTTCCAGCGGCAGCAGCCCTTCTATCCACGCGACTCTTACGCGGACGCTGTCCAGAGACCTCCGGACCGGAGAGACGGGCCGCGGCGGCGCTACGACGACGCCCAAGAAAACAGGTACACGGGACGCCCCGCTAACCGCGGACCCCGTCAAAGACCACCAAAGCCCCCCCGCTTCTTTGCCTCCCGTTTCCAACGCCCCCCCTACAATAACAACAGAATCAATAACTTTAATTACAACAATAACCGCAACCAAAACCAGACCAATGAGGGCGCTCAGAACAGGCCCAGATCTGATGACCCACTTTTCACTGATAAATGCCGTATTCTCCATAAAATCATCAAGGCGGCACATCATTTCACCAACATTGTGCTAACGCACCCGCCGGTTACCATTGCCAGAATGACCCAGCAGCTAACCGCATTCATCAAGCCGGCTATTCCCAACGCAACCACACAGATGCTCATTGACGGCAATGCAAAAAACTGGGAACACACCACTCTGGTCATCCTTCAAAACCACTATGAATCTGTTATTACAGAGGAAATAAAAAATTTGCACAGACTCAATAGCCCAGAGTGGAGCGCCCCCTTTGAGGTGGCGGCGAGCTGGGCCAAAAGGGATTTTGGCCGCAGACTAGGCCCAGACACCCTGAAAGAGGCCAAAGACACGATTGTGGACTGGATGACCGGACTGGCGGAGGATGAGCCACTGCCGCCCCCTGCAGAGACGGTGCCGGCGGCGCCTGTGATCCAGACCAACCCGGTGAGTCATCCCCTGAGGCAACTCAGACCGACAGAACCACCGGACACAGCGGCCACACACACCAACAGGGCCCAGAGACGTCCAGACTCACCTCAGCCCGTCGCAGCAGCAGCACCGGTAGCACCGGCCAGAAGCACGGCGGTGGCCCAAGTCCATGCGGAGCCAGGGGACCTCAGAGCAGTCCGGGGGACGACGCCTCCTCCACCGGCGCCGGCAGAGCATCCACCCAGCACTCCACCACTAATCCAGAACCTCATGGACTCCCCGTTTGAGGTTCATTTCAGCTTGGGCTCCCTCTCCCCCGACTCCCCACAGTCGGCAGGGAACTCACAACAGGTAGTCTTACCCACGCCGTCCTCTCAGCTGCCACAGAGACTTTTCTTTGACAGACCGCAGCGGACACCGGCTACATCGATGTCAGTGGCTGCAGCAGCGGCGGCAGCAGCGACCCCAGCAGCATCATCACCACCAGCGACGTCTCCACCAGCGGCGGCCGCACCAGCAGGAGCGGCTCCCCTAAGACCCGCTGCGTGGTCCTTCGCAACGCGTAATCCGTGTGTGGCCCCTAACACAGACACCGTGCTGGAGCTCTCTCAGCGGAACCTGGAGGAGCTGATGCTACAGGAGGTCAGACCACCGGGGCCCCCAGTGCAACAGAACGTGAGACGCTTACCTTTGACGCCCACCAGCACCAGCAGACTGAAGACGGCGGTGCAGACCCAGCTGACCCAGCCGACCCAGCCGGTGACCACCCCAACTTCCGGCCCGCAGACCCCACCACGACAGGGACCACTACAACCAACTAGACACCAGTCCACCGTGCGGAAAGCACAGGAGTGGAGCCTCCATGTCACCAGGAAGTGGCTCATCGTGGGGGACTCCAATGTGTGCAAACTTCCAGCCCACGACATCGAGCACCTGCAGATTGATGCATTTCCAGGGGGCACTTTCAGGAATGCAGAGCTCCTGATGGAGAAAACGACCTCTGAGGTCACGGTGGAGAAGGTCGTGTTGGCCTTTGGCATCAACAATCGGGTGCAAAAAACCCAGGAAACGGCAATCAAACAACTGCAGAGGGCAATGAGAAGTGTGAAACGTGTTTTCCCATCTGCTGACATTTTTGTGCCGCAGGTCAACTTCTCCGGGGACCTTCCTGGGAAAGAGAAACTACGACTCACACATTTGAACACTGCTATTGCCAGAATGTGTGAGTACATCCCAGCACTGCCAGCAGGTCTCTTCCACACAGGTCCAGATCACATTCACTGGACCCGAGCCACAGCTCACCGTTTATTTGAACATTGGGTCCACTACTTAAACTAATTGTCCCCAAAAACCTGCCTACTCAGGAGGGGGACAAGTTAGTCATCAACCTCACAAAAAACTTTCAACTTAGTGAAGCACAACATACTCTCCTTGGCAGGGGGTTAAATTTCATTCCCACCAAGGGAACTAACAAGCAGATTGTGGAGCAGAGCCGCTTTGACCTACAACAGTATCATAGAAAACTAAAACTGGCGGCCTATTTTGAAAACTCCAAAGAGTTTGAACGACTTCCATTTGTACATAAATCATCCTGGACCCCGCTACAGGCACAAATACCAAACACAATTACTGCTCTAATTCAATCTGACATTCAGTATTTTGACACACACTTCAGGATTCACCACGTGCCGCCTAACCTCAGTAGGGAGGAAGTGCGAGCACTGGATGAACTAGTTAATAACAAACACATCATTATTAAACCAGCAGACAAGGGCAGCGCTATAGTGATCTTGGATAGGGATCAATATTTATGGGAAGGCTACAGACAGCTTAATGACCCCAAATACTACACTAAATTGACCAACCCCATTTATCCAAACACTATCCCAATTGTAAATAAAATCATTCAAACTCTACACGAGAAGAAATTTATTAATCTGAAACAAAAGCATTACTTAATGGGAGATGCTGTACCTAGAGCCAGATTATTTTATATTCTGCCCAAAATACACAAGGACCCTGCCAAGTGGAGTAAACCACACGAGATCCCCCCCGGCAGGCCCATTGTGTCTGACTGCAGTAGTGAAACGTATCACACTGCAGAGTACCTTGACCACTTCCTGAATCCTCTGTCGACCACACACCCGAGCTACATCAAGGACACGTACCACTTTGTAGAGATAATTAAAAGACTCCACATTCCGGACAACTCAATTTTATTCACTATTGACATACACTCACCGGCCACTTTATTAGGTACACCTGTCCAACTGCTCGTTAACACTTAATTTCTAAGCAGCCAATCACATGGCGGCAACTCAGTGCATTTAGGCATGTAGACATTGTCAAGACAATCTCCTGCAGTTCAAACCGAGCATCAGTATGGGGAAGAAAGGTGATTTGAGTGACTTTGAACGTGGCATGATTGTTGGTGCCAGAAGGGCTGGTCTGAGTATTTCAGAAACTGCTAATCTACTGGGATTTTCACGCACAACCATCTCTAGGGTTTACAGAGAATGGTCCGAAAAAGAAAAAACATCCAGTGAGCGGCAGTTCTGTGGGCGGAAATGCCTTGTTGATGCCAGAGGTCAGAGGAGAATGGCCAGACTGGTTCGAGCTGATAGAAGGGCAACAGTGACTCAAATAACCACCCGTTACAACCAAGGTGGGCATAAGAGCATCTCTGAACGCACAGTACGTCCAACTTTGAGGCAGATGGGCTACAGCAGCAGAAGACCACACCGGGTGCCACTCCTTTCAGCTAAGAACAGGAAACTGAGGCTACAATTTGCACAAGCTCATCGAAATTGGACAATAGAAGATTGGAAAAACGTTGCCTGGTCTGATGAGTCTCGATTTCTGCTGCGACATTCGGATGGTAGGGTCAGAATGTGGCGTCTACAACATGAAAGCATGGATCCATCCTGCCTTGTATCAACGGTTCAGGCTGGTGGTGGTGGTGTCATGGTGTGGGGAATATTTTCTTGGCACTCTTTGGGCCCCTTGGTACCAATTGAGCATCGTTGCAACGCCACAGCGCTACCTGAGTATTGTTGCTGACCATGTCCATCCCTTTATGACCACAATGTACCCAACTTCTGATGGCTACTTTCAGCAGGATAAAGCGCCATGTCATAAAGCTGGAATCATCTCAGACTGGTTTCTTGAACATGACAATGAGTTCGCTGTACTCAAATGGCCTCCACAATCACCAGATCTCAATCCAATAGAGCATCTTTGGGATGTGGTGGAACGGGAGATTCGCATCATGGATGTGCAGCCGACAAATCTGCGGCAACTGTGTGATGCCATCATGCCAATATGGACCAAACTCCCTGAGGAATGCTTCCAGCACCTTGTTGAATCTATGCCACGAAGAATTGAGGCAGTTCTGAAGACAAAAGGGGGTCCAACCCGTTACTAGCATGGGGTACCTAATAAAGTGGCCGGTGAGTGTAGACAGTCTTTATACAAATATTGACAAAAATGAAGGCATACAGGCCGTAAAGAATGCATTTCGGAAACACCCCAACAAAAAGCGACCAGAAAAAGAATTGTTACAACTACTGGAAATCAAGCTGACCCAAAATGATTTTGAATTTAATGGGGAATTCTTCCTTCAAATTAAGGGTACAGCGATGGGGAAGAAGTTTGCTCCCGCATACGCTAACATTTTTATGGCTGAGTGGGAGGATTCAGTCCTGAAAATATGTCCCAAAAAACCACTGTATTATTACAGATATTTGGACGACATCTGGGGTGTGTGGCCTCACTCGAGGGAGGATTTCGAAGCGTTTCTGTGCATCCTCAACAACCACAATAAGTCAATTAAAATTAAATCCACCAGCAATTTGACCTCTATTGATTTTTTGGACACCACAACATTTAAAAGTAACACATTTAATGAAACCCACACATTGGACATTAAAGTATTTTTCAAAGAGACGGACACACATGCTCTGCTCTTCAAGACCAGCTTCCACCCAAAACACACATATGCTGGCTTAATCAAATCACAGTTGTTGAGGTTTCACAGAATATGCAGCAGGGAGGAGGATTTTCATGCTGCAGTCAAGGTGCTCTGTCCACTAGAGGGTACTACAGGACCTCTCAGGAAATGCCAGAGGTCGTTCCTACAGAGCAAACTGATCACAGTGGGCTCCAGTCTCCCATTTGTGGTGACCTACTCACCTTCCACGCTGGAATTGGTCAGAGGATGTAGGAGGAGATTCCTCTCGCACACCGCAGGGTCCCCCATCCTCCAGGACCACAGAATTATTCCAGCCTACAGGAGAAACAAAAATCTACAGGACCATCTAGTTAAAGCCAAAATCAAACCTCTGCAGCATATGAGACATAAAATTCAACACAATTATTTTAAACATAGAAAATGGTTCAGGAGCTACAGCACCAGGGAGGTTTTCCTGAACCTGACTAGGGGAAACATCCACTGTAAAAACTGTGTATTTGATAACGTGTGCACAATGTGGCTTGCAATATGTGGGGGAGACGGGGAACTCCATCAGCACCCGCTTTACCCAACATAAATACAACATCACCAAAAGGAAAAAAACAGACACCACTGGTAACACATTTCATTACACATGGGTGGAAAGCTGTCTCAGTTTGTGTGATTGAGTGGAACCCTAGGTGGAGCGCTCCCCAGAGAAGGAGAGCGGAGAGGGTGTGGATCGCCAGATTAAAAACCAGGCATCCTACAGGCCTTAACGAGGACTGAGAGCTGCGGGCTGTGAGGCAGTGCATCGATGGTCCTGTTTACAGGACTATCACAACCCTCTAACCCTAACCCTAATTTGTAATATTAATATTTAGTTATTCAACACAACTAGTCAACGTCAGACACTGAGTGCGTGAAGAGAGCCAGCAGACGGTAAAAAAAACTGATGGGAGAGAGGTCAGTGCGTGAAGTAAAAAAAAATAACTGGTTAGAGCCGACTGAAAAATAAATCTGACAGGCAGAGACGCAACGCGAATCGCACTCTTAAGCCCCACGTTTACCTAAACTCTACTAGTTAAGAACAACAAACCGAAGTAAAAAAATAAAGGCGAAGAAATCGTTTAAATTTATCGGGAAAGACCCGCGAACCTGGTGTGTGAGTGAGCCGAGCGTGACACAGCAACACAAACAGTATGTGTGTAGGGGAGGGGCGCTGTGACTACCAGCCAATCACAGAACGCAGACACAGACAGCTTCCCAATGAGGACTTTTATTCAATCCGAGCACAGATATTGACTCGTATAATACTCGTACTCGGCAAAAGTGCTTTATCCGTACCGGATACTCGTTTCAGCCGAGTATCCGGCTCATCTCTACCGACTACTAGGGACCACTACACAGGTACAAGTAACAACCAAGGAAAGGGCAGGTCTGACCAAGGAGGCAACCGGGGCGACACTGCTAGCGATTCAGGGGCAGGGTTCGGTATCTCCACCGGGCACAAGACCCTAAAGTCCCCGAGCTCGTTCAGGTTTTTTCTGTCCACAACTCCCGAGGAAAACCGCACGAGTCACCACCGCAATGGCTCTGTCCGACGGGTCCCAGAACACCCGGGCATTGGAATCACCACAGGGGATAAGAGGGTCGGGGCAGACTGGTCCGGGGATGGAGGGAGGGAAAATTGGGGGCATACAGGGGATCACCCAGGGATACATTGGTAGAGGCAAGCAGAACTCTCCGAGGGCAGAACCTCTGGTGACCCGGTTAGGGCCACTGCAGCCATCACCAAGAGCCAGGGCCATCGGAGGCAGTAAGGTTGGCAGACTTCTACCTTCCTCCATCCCCCCCAAACTCCTAAATTTCAGCACCACCAGAACAGGAGAAAGAGGACGGATGACTGGTCCTTGGACCCAACCAGACGAATATTGATCTTAGGGGCCTCAAATTTGAGCAACTTACCACCCATTCAGGATAACAGGGTGCAGGTGGACAGCTTCCCGGGAGCCAGAATGGCAGACGCTACTCGCCTTCTGAAATACCACACTAAAACAACCACTACAGCTTGGTTTATCCTGCTCTCGTTTGAGTTATATGATAGAGGCCAGCAGAACCCCAGTCACATTAAAACTTGACCTAGAACATTTGTGGAACGCTGCTAGGGACACTTTCCCCACTGGTCAACTTAGAGATGGAGAGATCGACACCCTGAACGGACTCATTAGGAGACTCCCTAACCACATTCCTGCCCTGGACGGACCTTCCTTTATCACTATCGGCACGGCCCTCTTTCCAGCCTTTCAGAGTCACAAACTCTGATGCGTATACTCGTGAAAAAGACCACAAGTACAAATGGGGGGGGTCGACAAGGAAGTCCATGGGGACAACTAATGGCTGCAAATCAAGTATTTCGGCCGAAATCCAGCCTGTTATGTTGTGGCCAGAGTCCAACGAGTTTTCAAGAACTGGATTTCTCAGTTGGACTAAGGGGGCACTCTTATATGTACATACTCAATAAAGGTTTTATTTGTGACTCCTGAGTAACATCTACTTTTACCCATCATTGATTAAAAACACAGACTACGAAGACTGCCCACGGGTGGTCAGAACCTCTCCTCTTTCCCTAACCCTGATCCGGATGCTGTACACGTCGAGGCCCAGATTCTCCCAGAACAGAGGGTCGCAGAAATGGTTGTGACAACGCCCCCACCACCTGTTGCGGTACCACAGCAGCCCAGAACGTCACAAGTGATACCAAACCTTATGGATTCTCCCATCAAGGTCAATTTTGATTTGGGCACCCTCTCCACCCCAGTCAACAGGGGCACACGCAGCGGTCCCAGCCATTGCCGCAGAGACCACAAAGACTGTTTGTGGCGTCACCAGCGGTGGACCCGCAGCCCAGGGGCTGGGCCCCCCAGTACTGGAAGGCACAAGAGTAGAGCCTCCATGTGTCCAAAAAATGGCTCATCATAGGAGACTTTAATGTGGCAAAACTCACAGAACATGAGAACGTGCATCTGCAGATTGATACGTTTCCAGGCGCCACTTTTAGAAACGCGGAGCTGCTTATGGATAAAATGACCTGTGATGTCACAGTGGAGAAGGTAGTCTTGTCCTTTGGCATCAATAATCGCGTGCAGAAGACGCAAGAGACAGCAATAAAACAGCTGCAGAGAGCTTTGAGCCGTGTAAAGCGTACTTTTCCCTCTGCTAAAATGTTTGTTCCCAAGGTGAACTTTTCCACCAGCCTGCCCAGCAGGGAGAGACTGTGACTCACACACCTGAACTCTGCCATCACAAGGATGTGTGAGTGCATTGCCCGCGAACCTCTTCCGCACAGGTCCAGATAACATGGTCTGAGCCCATGCTTGACCACCAGTACTCCCCACAAGCCTAACAAACTCAGGAGGGGGATAAGTCTGATTAATTTGATTTAGCGGTTTAAATTAACTCACGCTCAATTCACTCTTTTGGGTAGGGGCTTGGGGGTTAACAAACACATGGTGGAGCAGTCGTGGCAGGGTGCCTTCACAAAAAGAGGGGACCTGCAAGTGAGGCTGTCACAATGCTCACACAAAAATTCACTCACAGCCAGCACTTGTCTTAACCTCTTGAAATAAATAACAGTGGTAAAAGTACAGAAGCGGAAAAATAACTGCCGTGTGCTGCCGTGCAATAGAAAACAAAAGTTATTTTTATCTGGCGAGGACCCCCCACGGCCTTGAATCTTTTACCTCCTACCTAAAATCCATAAGGATCCCGAGACCTGGACCATTCCACATGAGATTCCCCCGGGCAGACAGATAGTCTCGATAGACTGCGGGAGTGAGTCTCATCGGATTGCGGCCTACATTGATTCCTTTCTCAATTCCTTGTCACAAAAACACCCAAGCTACATTAAAGACACCTACGATTTTGTTTTTAAAATCCAACAACTTTCGTTTTGTCCGGGTAGCTATGTTTTTTCTATTGATATTGACTCCCTTTATACCAACATCCAAACTACACTGCAAATTTTTGACTAACACTTGTCTTTCTTAAACCCCTCCAGTATTGCAAGAGAGAGTCAAAGATGGTAAGTAGAAGTCAGTACAGTGTCCTTTGTGATATATTGCTGAGAATGGCAGAGTCTTAATTTGGTGTTCTTTCTGCAGGACCAATTAGTTTGTGGGCTGTGCCACTCCAGCTCAGTCAACCTGAAGCAGCACTTCAGGGTCAGCCACATGGTGGCAAACGAGCAGGAGCTCAAGCTCCTGTTGATGTACAGCGGTGGACGGTAAGAATAATTCAAATAGGTTTGTCATATTTATGCAAAGACACCCTGTCTGCCCAGAAGGGGCAGCACGTGGGCAAGGTGGCCACAGGGAGCCTGTACGGTAAGTTTCTTTTTTCAGTTACATTTCCAGTTTGCTATTTCTATCCATTCTCACCTTTGTTCCTTGGGGTTGTTAAAATAATATTAAATGTTAATCAACTGCAGAAAGGATCGCAGCGGACTTTCAGAAATTCCGCCAGGGGGGACGCACTGGGAGGAAGGACCGCAAAAATGCCCGGCATTCCGCGAGCCATGCGTTGCGCTTTTGCGCATACATGGCTTCCGGGCTGCCGGTCGTTAGCGTCCAGGAGGACCTGCGCTTCCTTTCACAAAGAAAAGTTGAGGGCATAAGTATTTTGCATCTGATACTTTCCTTGAGTCAGATTTTATCTCTTGTAACTCTTCACCTTTTCCCACAGATGGACGACCTACCTTGGAAACAAGGGATACGCGCCCACAACTATTAAAAACATCCTAAATAGTGCGGTATTGTTTCTCCGCCATGCGGAAAACGTCCACGGGAGGGCGACCAAGCTGACGGGGAAGCAGTAGAGGCTCCTTGAATATGAGCTGAAAAGGATTTCTGCCGATGTACATAAAGGCCTATGTACGTCGGCAGAAGATTTTGAAAAAGAAAACGGGTAAATGTTTTCAATTTTCTTTCATCATTTCATTTCTTTCATTCCTATCATATAATTAGTCTTCTAAATACATGCATGTCAAACTGTTTTCACAGACAATCGAGCTCTTCCTGAACGCGGCGAGGAAGCGTATCGCGGAGCTGATGGGTAAGTAGACTTCATTATTGAAATTGTATCCCTTCTTCAGTGGATTGCATTCATAACTGTATTTTTCCTGTCTATATCTTGTAATCCTTTATAGAACAACTTCCGAATGACGGGCCCGAGCATTCGCTCCTGCCGGGATACGTGCTGGGATTCCTCGCCGTCCTCACCGGCCATCGCTCCGTCGCCATCGTGAATATGACGGCGGCCCAGGTCCTGGCGGCGGAGCGGTCAAAGGATAGTCAAAGATTCCTTATTTTGGGGTGGTGGGTCCAAGCAATGAACATTTCATTGGTGAACATTAGTGTCTTTGTTGTAGTCAGTATTTCATAGCCACTCTTTAAAGTACACCGCTCCACAGAAGTTTTCTACATTTTATATCCTAAGGTGGAAGACCACAGGCTGCATTTTCCCTGAACAAGGAGGAGAATGCCTGGCTCGAGTTTTTGGCCAAGGGTTCCTGCTGTGAGCGCAGCAAGTCGGTGGAGTTTGTCTTCCACCGACTTGCTTGGCAAGAAATTTGAGAAGCTAGGTAAATTTTCTCAATCTGGCTTGGAGGGACGCCGGCATGAAGGGTAGACCAGATCCGGAGCAGCGTTTCCACTCAAGTAAGAACGTAATATAAGTTGGATTCTGGCTATAAATCAGAATTTTGAGTTGATAAAGCCTGTTGACACTGTTGATCAAAAGGACTTTATTTCAAACTTGTGTAAAAACTTCTTTGTCCGGGTTTCCAGGCCAGCAAACACCTGTCCGAGAAGGAGCGAAGACAAGTGGCAAAGACGATGTGCCACAACCACCACGGCGGACAGAGACGCCATGTTCCACACAAGAAACCTACAACATCACATATTACATTACATGTCATTTAGCTGACGCTTTTATCCAAAGCGACGTACAATAAGTGCATTTCCACATAGATACATTTTTCATCAAATAAGCAGTTACAAAACATGTTATAGAAAAGTGCCATTATAAGTACAATTTAGGTGCTATCATTTGTTAGTGCTATGGTTTGCTAGTGTTTTAGTCAAGGTAGAGTCTAAAAAGGTGTGTCTTGAGTTTTCGACGGAAGATGTTTTCGACGGAAGATGTAGAGGCTCTCTGCAGTCCTGATGTCATATGAGAGCTCATTCCACCATCTCGGAGCCAGGACAGCAAAGAGTCGCGATCTCGTCGAGTGCTTTTCTCTCAGTGAGGGAGGAACAAGCCGCTTGGCAGATGCAGATCGAAGTGTGCGAGTTGGGATGTAGACTGGTCCCGATCCATTCACAGCATGGTACGTCATTACCAATGTTTTGAACTGGATGCGGGCAGCTACTGGTAACCAATGAAGTGAACGGAGAAGCGGTGTGGTGTGGGAGTATTTCGGAAGGTTGAAGACCAGTCGAGCTGCTGCATTCTGGATGAGCTGCAGTGGTCGTATGGCGGTACCTGGGAGACCCGCCAGCAGAGAGTTGCAGTAGTCAAGGCGGAAGATGACAAGCGCCTGAATCAGTACCTGTGCCGCCTTCTGAGTGAGAAGGGGTCGTATTCTCCTGATGTTGTATTACATCAATCCCTTTATCCAAATTACTACGAATTTGTAATAAAAAATAATGTTAAAATACCCGGTCATATTCCTTTTCGGGAATAGAAAATCCATTAGGGCTCATTGAGATTCAGGATATTTTTAGTCAGCATGCCAACCTGCCCAGACCAGATTAAGAACTCAAAACTTCTACACATCACCCTGATTCGGAAAGACTTTTCATTTAACAATAAACACTCAACTCATGCGGCGAGTAAAAATTCATTGACCCAGCAGCTGGTTTGTTTCGAAGTCTGTTGGAAATCCTGACATCACTTCAACATTCCTTCACACACACCAGGCTCTATTCACCCAGCCAACGTCTGACTGTTCTGGCGAGGCAAATAAAAAGGTTTATGGACACTACATATCTGTGTTGCATTATCTATTAAAGTATCTGTGTTGCATTATCTATTAAAGTATCTAAGTCGAGGCTAGTTTGTTGGTTCGGCTAACAATGTGACATTAGTTACCATGGAAGCACACGCACTGTAAAAAGAATAAAACTTTTTGTTCATTCAACTCATTTTCATTAAGTCAGTTTAACTAAAAAGTATATTTCGCAGTTGACATAACTGTATATAGCTGTGGGACCCCTGCAAAAGCGCGTAGGTAACCCCACACAGCCACCAACGGCTGACCCTACAGTGACACAATAATACTCCATTTTGGATCAGGAGATACCAAGGTAAGAACGTTTTATCCTACTTTTATTCTTAAAAATGTTTGTTAAATTAAATCTTGAATAGGAAACTTGATAAATCCTACATGCGGTATACCTTGCGGCAGTAGTTTTAAGTGACATTAAAAAGCTATAGTTAATGGCCAAGTTTGGCTATTAGTAGTAAGCTAACGTTGATTAGCTTAAAATAGCTAACGCACATGTGTCAAACTCACGGCCCGCGAGTGCTTAATTCACATATTTGAAACTCTCAGCCAACCGGGTGACAGCTGCGGCGTCTGCGAACAGTTGACCGTATTTCCACCGCGCAGCGTCTGACGGTCCGTACAATACATGACGACCCATTTGCCATTTATAGTGCATAGCTGTTAATTCACTGATGACTGCATGAACTAGGAAACAGTGCTGTTAGACTTCAGACAATTGTCATCTTTGAGGAGCTAACGTTAATAGAGGGAGGGGGAGAGCTATTTGGCGGAAAAAGCTTTTTGTTAAGTTGAGCACGTCCTTTTCTGGCTCTCTGCGGTTTTCCTACGGTAATTATAAACCAATCAAAGCATTTTTTAATTAAGATAACTTTACGTGTATTTCTTTAATTTTGACACGCAGAACAGATGCCAGTTTTTTTACAGAAGGTTTTGTCCGCACACCAGATGTCGTCTAAACTAACCGTTTGCTGGCTAACACTGTTTTCACCCGAACGTGTCAGTTAGCCAGCAGATCACAACCAAATACAGTCCTGTCTCACCCCAGTTTTCAAGACACCTGATTCCACAATGCCGGTGTTTCTTGCTGTAGGTACGCATCCGTTCTGAGTCATAAACATGTACTGGAAGGGGTGGGGCCCTTTAAAGTCAAAATATTGTTGAATTCACTAATCGAGCAAAAGCATCTCACACTAGAAGCTCAATTACAGAAACACAGGCTTTGACTATGGATTTTGTGACGAGTAACAAGCCTTCTGTCATAAGCAAGAGTGATCGCAGAAACCCTGAAAGCTCCATGCGGCAGTCAGTATCCCAAATGTGGTGCCTACTGAGGTTACTGACGACAATGATAGGAGACCTTTATCCCTATAACACTGGGAAATTCTACGCCTCCTACTCTCGTGCATCGAGTTAATATTTTCTCCTTCACTTACAGTAGCAGAGACACTGTACTTGAGCAAAATCATTCAAGAGGATCACACCCTCGTCCTGGAGCTCTATCCTCACGTACATTTTACGGCCAAAGCAGCACTTCATGCTCCATTACCCAAGAGTCATTCAAAAGCTCGGACCATTGAGTCAGTTCTGGGCAATGAGATTTGAAGCTCAACATGGATTTTTTCAAACAGGTTAGCCATGTCACCTGCAACTTCAGGAACATTTGTAAGACCATGGCAATTTCGCCGTCAGATGATGCAGTGCTGCAATTTCCTGTGTGGAACTGTGTTGTGCCACAATACAGACGTTGGTCCAGGGCACAGTACATTTCTGGCCAACATTGAGGGATTTAAAGAGATCCAAAGTGGTCTAGAAGGTATTCCTCTCTTCAGTGAATTGTATGAGTCAGCCGGGGTTAGATTTAGGGGAACTGAATATAGAGCCGGCATGTCTGTATACCTGTCCTATGATCCACATGGAGAGCCCGAGTTTGGCCTCATACAAATCAATTTTACTACTCGAAGCAAAAGTCACATACACCAACAACAGAGCTTGTTGTAAAGAAGTGGAAAACACAGTGGTTTGATAGGTGTAATGACTTTGCTGGCGGATTAACACGTACATAGACCACTTTAAAGTACCATTCCAAACATTGTTTATTTGCTAGTGCTCACATCCGTTTATACCCATGCATAGCATCTACTGCTATAAATAAATTACAATAGGCATTAATTTGCATACAGTGTGATTCACACAAGTTTTGGTAGCTGTAGATGTAAGAGCTGCTTGATCACCATCCCCTCCATGTAGTCAGGTCTTACAAAGAGGATAATGACAGTTTATACATTTCCCTGCGCTATACTTTTTTTTTAGATAACTGCCAGGTGTGACACAAGTTGGGGTCAGGACTGAAGAGGAAGAGAAAAGGGTTGTAGTTAGGACTGGGGCAGGGGAGATGTTAAGGTTCCTTGTGTATTGTATTTCGTTCCCTTTTGTTCCTTTTAATGTTGGAAATAAGAGATTGAAAGTATAGTGGCTATATAAAATATATTTGTGCCAACATACTAATGGGAAGGAGGTATGAAATTATCTTAATGTTTGGGTATGTAAAAATCACTTGTTTAGTGGAGTGTTAAGATAAATCCCTTTTGTATAGTTCATGTTTTTGGATTCCAATAAAACAATTTTTTTAAATGGTTGGGAAATTTTAAAGTTACTGGATACAAAATATGCTTTTCCACAGTAAAATGGAGGAAACACCCTAATAAACCTAGAATTTGAGATAGGGACAGATATTTGCCAGTTGTTTCTTGGTTTATATATTTTGGGCACACACCAAAGGCAACCACCCCACACTCCGTTCCGTTGCCCAAATCTCCCACTGGACAATAGGAAGTTAAAAACTCAAACTCTACTGCAATTTTATATAAAATCGCAAATAAAAGGTACTTAATAAAAAAGGAAATAAATTAGTTAATAACCCATGATAATAAAACCCATATATTAAAAAACAGCAAGGTAAACATCTCTTGGACCATAACCGAGTGCCTGACATTTCAGCACAACTGACTCCTTCAGAGGAGGATAAAGGAATGACCAAAAGCAGGGAATACTTATATAGGAAGTGGGAGGTCCCAACCAATTGGAACTTCCTGCAGACTAGGGTTTTGGGTGCACTCAGCTGTAGATGATAAAAGGAGACACCTGTCTTCACTTTGAGATAACGACCGTAACTTCCAGTACAGAAGAGTAAAAACTTTGTTTTTTTTGTGGAAGTTTTTTGCGATTTACCCGGTATCGTTCAAAGGTTTAAAATTTGATTCCTAGTTTCGATTCTCAGTCCGCCGGGGCCGACCGGAAATAGAAACCGCTCAACACCAACCAAGAAGCGTCCACCGGAAGTGTTGGCATAACCGTGCGATCGAACGTGGATAGCGTGCGTCGGCGGTCCAAAGTGTGGTTACACTTTTCGAAACAAACTGAAAACTCGGCAAAATGCAACATTTGCAGCAAAATTGTTTTATGCATAAGAGGGTGCACATCAAATATGATTAAGCACCTCCGAGGTCATGGAGTGGAAGTAAATGTGTGCCTAGGGATTCCAACCATCCCCTTGTTATCCTGGACATCCCGAATTATGGGCAATTTTGATTTGTCCCGTCCGGGACAGCTCCAGTCCCGATTTCCAATCACAGCCTCCTAAGTCAATGACACGCGAAAAACTGCAGTTGTTGCAACCCGGTTGTTGTGAATTTGTGACGCATCAGACCAGTGTGCGCACGGGTGCCGGGTGGCCAGAGCGGAGCTGTGCTATCTGTTAAAATGAGCAGTTAGGCTGGCGCTGCAAAGAAAAAAAAGATTGTGCTAGCACTCCCCCCGCCCGTCGACCGCTAGCACCCCCCCGTCAGCTAAAGTGTCCCTGATTTCGGGTTGGGAGAGTTGGCAACCCCCTATGTGTGCCCCGTCTTTGACGCGCTGCGCCGACCGTCCTCCGGTGCCTCTTCCTCTAAAGTTTATACAATATTCAAGTTCATAGTTTGATATTTATATTGAAGTTGAAATTCATAGTAAAGTTAATAAAAAGTCAAAAGTTCATAGAATTAACTTTGATGGAGAAGGTCAGACTATTTCCTTCAGAAAGACCCTTGGTTAGCTAGCTCATTTAAAATATCTTAAACTTAAACTTTTTTGACCCTGCCGCTTAAAAGAATCGGAATCGAGAATCGCTGGGAACTGGAATTATTCCCCACTAATGGTTAAGGCATTTCACTATAATGTTTTTCTCCGAATTTGAAGTTTAAAAATCTAGTATATTAAGATTCATGACACTGGCTGGTTAGATACAGGAAAGAAGGAGGGTTCTGACTGCCTGTTGGCAATTGATAACTAAAGGCTCTGGGCTCCATCCTACTTTTTAAAACTCTAGGAACCAGGGAGAGAGACAAGATGGCGCTAGTGTACATGGCAAGCCGTCTCTCTCTGTTTCGTTTGCTTAGTTTGTTGTTTGCTATCGCTCTTTATCTGTACATTCTGTCGAGATGTCTCTGCTTTACTCGTTTATGATCGCCAAGCACTTATCAACATTTCACTATCTGCAAACTTATTATCTGAAAGACATCTTTTGGGAGATCGCTCGACCTCGAGGATTCCTCCTCTGCTGTCGGATATACCTGAGCACCTGCGCCGTTCACATGCTGCTCTTCCCCGTAAGAAACGCTACAGGCGATGGGGAAAGTGCGGAGGTGTGCTGGTCAGATTCAAGATTTACTTGGCGCCCACCGGTGTGACGTGCCTTGATGGACGCTACTTTCCTGCTGCCGGGCTTTTGATGCGGATGAGAGACCGCTGGCTTCGTCCCATTGTCCCTGGCCCACAGGTTATCTCAGGCCCACCTCCTGACGGCACCACGGGCCGGGCCAGTACTTGGATCTTCTCCCAGGTGTGCTCGGTTCCGCCGAGGTGGTGTGGTTTTTTCGAACCTGCGCCCGCTAGATCGTGCGGCGCCTCCGGCTAGTGAGGATCAAATTTTTCGCCTTGCTTTGTTTAACAAGACTTTTCTCCTCAGTGACTTCTTCACTTCTCGTGAGTTGGATCTTATGTTCTTAACGGAAACCTGGCTTCATGATGGCGAGCTCACGCCTCTCCGATGTGGCTTCCTCAGCTCCCCTCGGACCCCAGGTAGAGGTGGAGGATTGGCGGCTGTGTTTAAGTGTGTCGGGAGATTCCGTTTGACAGCTGCTCCAGCTTTGAGCTGCAGCTGTTTGAGAACCCTAACCCACATCTTCCAGTGATTGTTTTATGTATTGTGGTTTATCGACCTCCAAAGTTTAATAAGGATTTCATTCAGGACTTTGCAGACTTCGTGGCCAGAATTGCTTTGAAATATGATCGTTTTTTGATCGTTGGTGATTTCAATATACATGTTTGCTGCAAATCTAGACCGATGTCTAAGGATTTTCTTGATCTTATTGACTTTTTCAGTCTCACGCAGTCTGTTACTGGCCCGACTCATGAAAAACGACATACGTTGGACCTTGTGCTGTCATATGGCTTAGATGTCGCCATTAGTGAAATATGCGACACATGCATTTCAAATCACCTACCCGTTGTATTTATTATGGTTGTCCCCTGCTCGGACACTTTGTCTGTTTCTGATGCAAGCTGTGTCCGTACAATTAACCCTCAGACTGCCTCACAGTTTTCTGCTGCTTTTAAAAACTCAGTGCTTTAAAATCTTGGTGATTTTCTTAATGTGGAGGAACTCGCCAGTGTTTTTGACTCTACTTGTACTGAGATACTGGACTCTGTTGCCCCACTGAGGGAGAAACGCATAAAACCTGAATGAAAATACCCGCTCTCTCAGACGGGCTTGCAGAACAGCTGAGAGAAAGTGGAAGAAGGACAAACTCCAAGTGTCACTTCAAATTTTAAAAGACTTATTACATAAATACCAGGGAGCAGTTAAATCTGCTAAAACTCATTTTTTATCTCACCTGGATGCTAGTAACACTCAGAGGCCTCCGGTTCTTTTTAAAGTGTTTGACTCACTTATTAACCCTTGTGAAAACTTCCTGAAACATTTCATAGACTTGAGCTTTTCATCCTCTTGTTTCTTCCAATGACCCCTCTGTTACTTCTTCATGGCCAGCTGTCTTTTAGCAGTTTGAGCCAGTTTCACTAAACCTTCTTTCTGACATTGTCAAACAGCTTCGTCCGGCTAACTGCCTACTGGATAGTATCCCTGCAAGCTTACTTAAAGATGTTTTTAACACTGTTAGGTCCAGTATTTTATCCTCGGTTAACACATCTCTCAGCTCAGGGTGTGTTCCAGCCGCTTTTAAACATGCTGTTGTACAACCACTCTTAAAAAAGAAAAATCTGGATGCAATAGTTTTGTCTGACTTTAGACCTATTTCGAAATTACCCTTTTTTATCTAAGGTCTTGGAGAAGGTTGTCATTTTTAGATGATTTTAGTATTCATGAAAAGTTAGTCAGTCAGGCGTTAAGCCCCGCCACAGTACTGAAACTGCCCTTCTAAGAGTCTACAACGACCTTATCTTAGCGGTCGACTCAGGAAATTCTGCTGTTTTAGTGCTCTTAGAGGCCCTACATGAACACTGTAAATCTAAGTGAATAAATAAATAAGCACTAAACTCAATCGCAGGGATATTGCCACAGTGGAATAGATGCACGAGAAGGCGTGTTCGGGAGAGTACAGCTGCGAACACTTGGTTTCAGCCATTCATTAATTATGCAGAGATTATGCAAAGTTGGTCTTCTGACGTCCATAAGAAACCATTTCAGAAGACGGAATCAGGCCCAATGCTTTTCTGAATATATTTATTTTGGAGATTGTCAAAGAGCCTCCAAGCTTGATGGTTGGCGACCACTGATGTGTCACCAACAGTGGCGCAGGCACAAAAGCGTAGCTTGCTATGTTCTCCTTTTAAATAGCTTAAACAGGGGTCCCCAACCTTTTTTGACCCAAGATCTACTTTTTAAGTACCGTGTTTTCGCGACTATAAGGCGCACTTAAAATCCTTTTTTTTCTAAAAAAAACGACGCGTGCGCCTTATAATCCGGAGCGCCATATATATGGATCAATTGGTTGATCCATACTGGTTAACGAGGATCCATTGGAGGAAAAGTCTGGTGCCAGCAGCCGCGGTAATTCTAGCTCCAACAGCGTATTGTAACGGACTGTGTTTTCATGTTCTGGAGCGGCGTTGCACTTTACAGAGTTTTGGGAGGTTCAGTGAAGGGCGCACAATGTTACGTCACTCATCTTAGTGCCACCTATGGGGACGCGGGAATTGTTGTTGTTTTGGAGAGCGATGGTGTTTTTGTTCGGCGTAGGCTATGGCCGACAGTAGCCTGTTTCTCGACAATAAAACCAGAAGATAAGCACATTGTCCAGAGATTCATTAGCGAGAGTCGCTACAGTACATTAAAGCTCGTAGTTGGATGTCAGGATCGCGCTGACGGTCCACCGTCTGTTCCAGCGCTGCCTCTCGGTGCAAGATGCACGAAAGCATTTGCCAAGAATGTTTTCATTAATCAAGAACGACAGTTGGAGGTTCAGAGATATTGTTAATATCCACATTAACGTTTGAACAACGTTACCATGGGAGTGAACGCTTAATAACGTTTGATTTAGCACAGCCCGATCTAGTGGATGCATAACACAACCCCAGTCAAACGTTTTACTGCAGTATCTTCTACTCTATGCGCCTTGTAATCCGGTGCGCCCTATATATGAAAATAGTTCTAAAATCGGCGATTCATTGAAGGTGCGCCTTATAATTCAGTGCGCCATAGTCGCGAAAATACGGTAGCCAACCTCCCGAGATCACCAGTCCAGTGTCAACATCGCAAACCCACACACATTGTTTTCAGCCTGCCATACTAACCTCACAACACTTTTTCTTGTTGTCACACAACTACTACAGTTGCCAGTTTGCGTAATGCACTGTAGCACAAACCCGCGCGCTCTCTCTCTCACACAAGCACACTCACACATGCACACACACACACACACACACACCAATCTTCATGATGAGCAATAGTCATAGCTGACCTTAATATGAACCAAACAGAAAAATGAACTAGAAACAAAACAGGTTGATCTCTCAGTTTGAAAAAAGGAAATCACTTTCTACCTAAGTGGGAGACATGTCACAGGGAGGAGGAGGCTAGCTTCTCATAGTCAGGAGTGTAGGAGCTGGTTGCAAGGCGTAGGCAGGCTGCAAGGTGGTCATCAGTCATTGTTGATCTGTACTTGGACTTGATGATTTTAATGTGCGAGAAAGCAGACTCGCGCAAATAAGTTGATCCAAAAAGAGCTGTCAGGTTCAAGGCACATCTTCTGAGATTGGGATATTTCTCCTCCACCAGTAGTTTCCAGAACACTACATGCTCTCCAGGTTGAGCAGATGTTGATCTGGCTTTGATCTCAATGTCATTTTGCAAAGTCAGAATCTCATCCTCAAGAGCGGAGCTTTCCAAGTCGAAAAGTGATTGGACTTTGGCCGCAATGTCACCAACATCAACACTTGAACCAAATGGATAACACATATAGCTGGCTACTGGCTCGATGGATGCAAAGTCAGTAAAACGCCTCTCAAACTCTGACAAGATGCTCTGAACATGCTCCTCATAACGTGCACTGTTAAGCTGTGTCACACCTTTACCATGACGTTGTAGTTCTGTGTGCATGTGAGAGAAGTTCCGCAGGTTACCACGCTGCAGCCTACTTGACATCAGCTGTAGCTTGCTTTAAAACGTGTTTACTTAACCCATCATGTTGACTACATCTTTACCCTTACCCTGCAGCTCTAAATTCAATTCATTGAGCTCACCAGTGAGATCAGTGAGGAAAGATAAATCTAAAAGCCACTGGTGGTCCTCTAGCTTTGTATGGTAATCCACATGTTTTGAAAGCTAAATGTACCTCTGCTTAACCACCTAACATCCGTGTGAAGCAGCAGGTCTGTGTGCTCAGAATTATTCTCCTCCAAGTGAGCACGGAAAAGCCTTCTTTGCAGACTCCTGGCATCGCAATATCCATCACTTCTTTCATATTTAAAATCTTTCCACAATGCTTGCTGGTGAATTATACAATGATAATTCAGGATATCCGGGAAAGATTCACATTCTTTGCACAGTGCAATAAACCCACTGGTGCGGCCCATCATAGCAGTCAGCATAGTCAGTTGTGATGGAGAGCGGCAGTTTTGTCCAAAAATAAATAAATCTATTTTTTAGACCGCGATCGACTGGTTGGGCACTCCTGACCTAGGCTGTTCAGGTTGAACCCAGAGGAAGCTCCCTTTGCTCTTTTAATATTAATTTATTTTTCATGTATTAGCTCAGCCATCTGTTCCAGGTCCCTACCGCTGGGTGACAAAATTCTTCAGATTTCTCAAACCTAAGTAGCCTGGCCAGGGCTTCTAAGAGAATTAACTCTACATGCACCAGCACACATTGCACTGCATACGTTGAATCTGACGCTCACAACAAAATGTTTTTTCTTATCCTTTTCAAACCCTTCAAATTTCCATTCCCTAAATCAGCTTTGGGGACTGGGCCGCAAATGCAATGGGATGTAGACACGCCAACCTTCCAATCCTTTTCCACTGGAGCCACGGTGAAATAGTAGGCCACCTATTCTGCAGTTTTGTAATCCGGCCCCAAATCAGTGATCAAATCAACCAGCTATGACATTGCATGATGCCATAGAAATAAGGCACATCATGCCAGGCAATGTCATCAATACACATATAAGCACACAGTTGCTTCTTCTGTGTTGAGGAAAATAAAATCTCTCCCCTCTGTGTCCCTCCCCCATCTTTCTCCCTCCCTCTTCTTTTTCAGCAGCAGGGGGAGGAGTCAGCAGGGTGAGGATGCTGTCAGGTTGCCGTGGTTTCAACCTCTCTATTTCTTGTGGCGACGGGGTTGTGTGTTTGTGTGTGTGTGTGTGTGTGTGGCTGTGTGCAGAGTGTGAGGCATGAGGCGTGATTCTTTAAGCAGTGAGTATATAAGACGGAAGGACGGAGAGAAGGAAGAGACGAAGGAAGGGAGGAAGGAGGTGTTAAAGGGTGAATGTGGTTTAACGTTTTTGTGAAAAGGAATTGCAGCTAGTCTTCGCTGAGCTGCTAAAATCTTCATCTCTCCGCCTTTGTTTCTGCTCAGAGGTTGAAGAAAGGAGGGTGACACTGATGGCGACAGTAGAGAAGACACGTGAATGAGATATTAAACGACACACTGTAGGCAACAGCGAAAAAGGAATGGGGGGAGTTTGAGTCTCCACTGATTCTCCGGTAAGCCTCAATGTTTGTTCTTTTATTTTATTTACACGTTCTCTCAACTATACTAACCTGGTTCTGCTGGTGAACATATGGTATCTATTGGTTGTCAGTGTTTCTTGTAATCAGAATCAACAAAATTCAGCATATCTGGCTCCTAAACCTAAAACAGCAGCCTCTAATTTCAACACTGCGCCATTTTGGATCAGACCTAAAATCACTGCTATTTTGAAAGAATCTCTGAAATAACAATGGTCAATGGTGAAGGTCCCTAAATTTTCATTAATAATCCTCCAAAGCTAGTTAACTTTTTGTGATTATTAGTCATAAACACCACTAATTCATCTCCTCCACGAGATATTTACATAAATCATATGGGTTAATGAGTGAATGAGTGTATCTGTGAATGAAGCAATGAGTGTATGTTTCAGAATGCACGTATGAGCATCCCTGTGTATTTCCACAGCTAATAGCACGTATTGCTGCATCAAACTACAATTCTTAGGAGCTTTTTTTTGGCTGCATGGACATCTGGTGGTTGCAGCAGCTGACAAATAAAATAACTTCTCTTTAGTTATTACCATAATTTATGAAGATAATCCCTTTAATTGGACCACATTGGGGTAATCTGTAGGATTACGGCATCAAAGTAGAAAGTGCTACGAGAGGAATCAATATGAAACAATATTAGAAAACAGAATAAACAGCAGTTTGGATTGAATGTACATTATTGGATTAGTTGTTCACTCTGAAGTGTGGTCAAGCAACGTTTTGTGACAAAGTACAAACGATACATGTCCAAAGTCCAAACTCTGGGAATCATGCAAAATTAAGTTAATATAACTTCATAAAGTTACCATTATGCATTTGCATGAATTCAATGACGCCACACCTGTTAGGTTAGACATTAAGTGGAAAACGTACGCATGTGCAATCCATATAGGAGGCAGGTCTACTAAACTCCCACCTGGACAGGGGGGCACCTAACTCTCAAAGGAACTGTGGTAGGTTCAGCAGATGTGGGCTTCAGACAAAGGTCTGCTGAGGTGAATGGACCAGATCAGAAGCTGGTGGCTACCATGCTGGACACTAGCTAATTGTAGGTCTGCGAACTAGGTCAGCTGTGTCACAAAATACTCTAAGCATCCTTGTAGACATTTAATCGACCAAGGCAAAAAAGGGAATCTTTTGCTGGCTCCTTTATTTTGGGGTTTATAGTGTCAAAGCAACTGGCGACACTGCAAATGGAAGACACTGCAGTGAGAATTATTTAATGAAATATTATTTTATAAATGAAATCTGAAAAAAAGGCAGGCAGGCTAGGGCCCTCTCCCTCTTTTGCTTATCTCTCCTTAAATTCTCCTTTCCTTTTTCCTCACCCGAGAATCGAGAGCATTACATCATGCTCCTCTGGGAGATGCTGCTGTTGCTAGGTTACCGCCAGCTGACTCCCTATTCCATTTTTAGAAAAAGCCTGAGAGTTGGGGGAGGGGGAGAGAGAGAGATTCCTTCAGTATTGTGAAACTTGTATTCACCCTTTAGTACTTAGTATCTTATCTCTTGGGGGAAATTGGTCTGTATTATGGTATTGATGCCATTTACAATATCAATAATTGGTCTGTGCTCTCAACACTTAATACACTGTAGAAACCAGGCTCAGTTAGTCCATGCCAATGTGTCCTTGAAATGGACACATGCCCAATAACACTTTGACCTGGACTCGTACCCAAAAGTGCTATGCATGCTGTGCATTTGGTGTATGAAGGGGTGAGGTTATTTTAGTCCAGATGGGCAGGTGACCCTTTACACAGTAGCTTATGTCATCAATATATGAAAGGGCGTGAATAGCTGAATGATGACATGTAGTGTTTAAGCACTTTAACTGGTCAGAAGGGTGAACCCTAACCCCATCCAAGTGGAGTCCATTTAAAAAGTGAAGTTCAGAACATCTTATATATAACATATGTCATCATCCTCTGGAGTAGAGGGGCAGGGACATGATAGCCAATCAATGCTGACTCGCTACAGCCCACTTTGATACATATGAGGGCAATACAAATAAAAACATTGACGAACATTCAAATTTATAGCTTGTTTTTACATAAGAGGCCAACGATATTGCAAATTGCTAGCTGCACTGTGAACACACCGACTGACTCTGACATCCCTTTTTCCACCTGTCACTCAAAATGCATATACACTTGTCACTTTCACATGCACTCACAACACAGGTGTTTAGAGTATGCTTGTCTGTTTGCTAGTGCACTTTATTAGGGCCTGAGCCGACTGAAAGTTTCATTTTTTCCCAATTTCCCTTGTATTTTTGATTCAGAAATAACCAAACTCCTCTGAGAGTTTATATTCGATCAATTTCAAATTTTGGGCAAATTGATCCTGACACCTGTGTGGTCAAAAATCATTAAAAATCAAGCGTCTTTGTGCAACTACCTGGGAGTGGCCCGGCATCCACTTCATTGATTTCAGTTGATTTTTTTATTTTTTTTATTTAGCGCCACAAATTGGCATAGGTAAATGCCAACGTTTTAGACTTTGATAAGCTACTTACCCTTATTTAATCAACCTCAAATTTGTGCAAATAAGCCTTAAGACTTTTCACGGTGAATATTTGGACTTTTTAAAAAACGTTGCCGTGAGAACGCGCTCTTCGCATGAAAGTTCAATTAAATTTTGGGGTGCTTTGGCAAACTCAAAAATATGTCAGAGTCCTAGGTAACAACATTATAGAGCTGGTGTGGAGATATGTAAAATTAAATTAAATTCATTTTATTTTGTATAGCCCAAAATTGCAAATTTGCCTCAGAGGGCTTTACAGTCTGTACACATGCAACAGTCTTCTTTATATGAGAGTTGAAGGACATATCCTGGTCGAAGAGAACTCCAAGATTTCTGACAGTGCTGTTGGATACCAGAGCAATTCCATCCATAGAGACTGTATCACGTGACAGCTGACTTTGGAGGCGCCTATCATGATAACTTTTTTTCTGAGTTTAGCATCAGGAAGTTGCAGGTCTTCCAAGTTTTGATGTCTCCAAGCTGGTTGGTGTCTTCTGGCTTGATCGATCGATGCAGTTGAGTTTCATCTGCATAACAATAGAAGTTTATGCGGTGTTTTCTGATAACGTCGCCCAAAGGCCACCAACATTGGTGGTCCTCGATGATTTACCGTTCACAAACACAAACTGGGATCGATCCGATAAATAAGATTTAAACCAGCTGAGTGCATTTCCTTTAATGCCAATCAAGTGTTCCAGTCTCTGCAGCAAGATACGGTGATCGATGGTGTCAAATGCAGCACTGAGGTCCAGCAATACAAGAAAAGAGACAAGTCCTTGGTCCGATGCAAGTAGAAGATCATTTGTAATTTTCACCAGTGCCGTTTCATGGTCCCGAGACTTAAAATAAAGTCTCGGGACCATGCTCTAAAATGAGCAGGAAGTGATTTTTTATGTTTTTTTGTGTCAATGTTGCCTCTATTTTTTACACTTTCTAGACGCTATACTTTGTCGAACTCCTCCCTAGGACTTTATCACAGCGACTTCAAATTTTGACAAAACAATCCCAAGGTATTGATGATTAAACTTTTTTTTCATGTTACGCTGTTGCCATGGCAACACGTTCTTCAAGGTCAAAACAGAGGTGATTTTGAGGGACTAAATGTGCTCCAATCCTTACACAATTTAGAAAAATTATGATTTAAATTCTTCCAAACCACATTTAGGCTTGCCCTCTATGCGTATTCATAAAGCAGCCCTAGCAACTCTTTTGATCTAGATGCACTCAGATTTCAGACTAGGCTTGACATGCAGGTGTTCTGCAGACACATTCAATGTGTTCAGTTCGCAAAATACACTCACCGGCCACTTTATTAGGTACACCTGTCCAACTGCTCGTTAACACTTAATTTCTAAGCAGCCAATCACATGGCGGCAACTCAGTGCATTTAGGCATGTAGACATTGTCAAGACAATCTCCTGCAGTTCAAACCGAGCATCAGTATGGGGAAGAAAGGTGATTTGAGTGACTTTGAACGTGGCATGATTGTTGGTGCCAGAAGGGCTGGTCTGAGTATTTCAGAAACTGCTAATCTACTGGGATTTTCACGCACAACCATCTCTAGGGTTTACAGAGAATGGTCCGAAAAAGAAAAAACATCCAGTGAGCGGCAGTTCTGTGGGCGGAAATGCCTTGTTGATGCCAGAGGTCAGAGGAGAATGGCCAGACTGGTTCGAGCTGATAGAAGGGCAACAGTGACTCAAATAACCACCCGTTACAACCAAGGTGGGCATAAGAGCATCTCTGAACGCACAGTACGTGGAACTTTGAGGCAGATGGGCTACAGCAGCAGAAGACCACACCGGGTGCCACTCCTTTCAGCTAAGAACAGGAAACTGAGGCTACAATTTGCACAAGCTCATCGAAATTGGACAATAGAAGATTGGAAAAACGTTGCCTGGTCTGATGAGTCTCGATTTCTGCTGCGACATTCGGATGGTAGGGTCAGAATTTGGCGTCTACAACATGAAAGCATGGATCCATCCTGCCTTGTATCAACGGTTCAGGCTGGTGGTGGTGGTGTCATGGTGTGGGGAATATTTTCTTGGCACTCTTTGGGCCCCTTGGTACCAATTGAGCATCGTTGCAACGCCACAGCCTACCTGAGTATTGTTGCTGACCATGTCCATCCCTTTATGACCACAATGTACCCAACTTCTGATGGCTACTTTCAGCAGGATAATGCGCCATGTCATAAAGCTGGAATCATCTCAGACTGGTTTCTTGAACATGACAATGAGTTCGCTGTACTCAAATGGCCTCCACAATCACCAGATCTCAATCCAATAGAGCATCTTTGGGATGTGGTGGAACGGGAGATTCGCATCATGGATGTGCAGCCGACAAATCTGCGGCAACTGTGTGATGCCATCATGTCAATATGGACCAAACTCCCTGAGGAATGCTTCCAGCACCTTGTTGAATCTATGCCACGAAGAATTGAGGCAGTTCTGAAGGCAAAAGGGGGTCCAACCAGTTACTAGCATGGGGTACCTAATAAAGTGGCCGGAGAGTGTATATCTGCCAGTTATTACTTCTCGTCGGAGCAGAGGTGGAGCTCCTGTTCTTTGCCTTGACTGAGTGGAGGTGATCCTACCAATTTTATTTACATTTTGCAGGCTTTTGTATGACAAGGCAAGTAGCCTAGTGGTGAGGTATTCTGTTTATGAAGTCATAGACTTGTGTTCGACTCTCAACCCTCTCCTTGATTTTTTTGTCTTTTTGACCACGTGTCTGGCTGACCGCTGCCCCCCGACATGCCCGTCCCACCACCTGCCCTCTTGACCTCATTCCATCCCATATTCTATTCTATCGCTCCTGACCTTTTTCCTTTCCTCCCCTGTATCATTAACATTGCTCTGCTAGTTGGCTGTTTTCCTCTCTGAAGGAGGCAAGAGTTAACTCCCACTCCTGACAAAACCCAAACCTAGACAGCTTTCAGTTCTACTTGTGTCATGTATTAACATGTATTATTATTTTGTAAAGTAACTCTTCTACAATCCTTCAGGTCCCCAGGAGAGTCATGAGGTCTCAGGAGGAGGCGTCTTCCTTCAGGAGGTTTTTTCAGTATGTGGAGGACAGTGGCCTTAGAACATATGACAATCTGGTTATCCAAAATGCCTCGGACATCGCTAGAGAGAGCGACCGGATCCGCAACCAGAATAACTGGACTTACATGCAGGAAAAACACCAGAAGAAGAGACGACAGGAAGAGGCCATCAAAAGGTACAATATGGATAAGATATTTATTAGTTTTACTTACTTTGCACACAAGATACATATTAAAAAGAAAAACAAGACCATCAGTATTAAGTAAGTATAAATATAATGGACAAAAATAAAACTGCTCGCAGAAAGAGCTGTACAGAGCTTCCAGGGTGTCCACCGTGTGTTGCACATCAGGGATGATAGCTTAGTTATGATCCTCCTGTCTCCCACCACCTCCACCAGGTCCAGTGGAGACCCTAGCACACTGCTGGCCTTCTTGATAAGCTTGTTGAGTCTCTTCCCATCGGCCGCCAACTCCACCCCGAGAAAAATGGCAGATGCCACGACAAAGTCAAAAAAGGTCCTATGGAGTGCAACGAGCACTGGAAGTTCCCTGGTACAGAAGTAGTGTGTTTCCCCCGACAAAAGTCACCCACCAGCTGCACGGTTTTGCTATAGTTTTCCAGGAGGCGGTTCCGCTGGCACCATCCTAAGAAGTCCTGGTTTAGTTTTTTGTACTCTCTGTCATCACTGGTGAAAATGCGACCAACGATTGCAGAGTCATCAGAACTTCTGTAGGTGGCAGTTGCCAGAGTTATATTTAAAGTCAGAGGTGTATATATTTCAAGTTCTTTGAGTTTTCTTTCAACTCTGGCCCAACTTGAAATGGCTTAGTACCGAAAAGGACACATGGGACAACTCTTTCCAACTCAGATTAATGTTTATTTTCTTTCATTCTTTTGTCTGGCTGGTCAATCAGGTTGAAATCCTTCAAAAACACACAAAAACCAAAAGTTATGCAGAAAATGCAGATTTCAAATAATCATCCCCATAAGAAAAAACTCATTTCTGTACTGATGAGTTCTTTGAATGTACAATGAGTTGATTTTTTTTTTCCCTTCTCTCTACTGAGATGTTTTTCTGAAACTCGCTATTTACAGGTGTGCTGATTTTGAATAATGAGCACTGCACTGGCCTGCTAGTGTTGCATTCTGGGAGTTTCTTTGGTGTCAAGTGTGAAATGTTCATTTTCACCTCAACAGTTAGGTTATAGTTATGTTTCATTTCAAAGTTTTAGATCTGCGGACAGCAGAAGATTTGTGTATGCAGAGTCCCAAACTGTGAGGAAGAAATAAAATGAGTTGAAGACGTTTAATGGAAGCTTTGGATCTCAATAGTGTATTGCATACTTGATCCTTGACTTCTCTGACTTGATTTTTAGACTAGTCAAAATAAGATTCAGTCTCTGTTCAACTTTATTTAGAAAGAAAACTTCTTGCTCATATATTATTTCATAGACCAAACAGGAATTTAGTCAAATCGCTGCCAGAAAAAAATACATTGAGAGAACGCTAAACAAATGCTGCCTGTTCACATTCTGAATACAATGTTGGAATTAACAGAGGGCACATTTGTACAGTCATACAGTTATATAGATATACAGCACAGTGTAACAATCTCATAGTAAATGTTGTTACTCAGAGTTTGTTGTAAGTTGCGTAAAGTTGCTGTGTGATTGATAAATAATCTACAATTTTGTCCCTCCACTTGTCCATTCAGGATTGGTGAGGATGTAGCCATGGCAACAGACGGGGCATATTCTGGAAAACATTTCAGGATGGGTTTCATGACAATGCCGGCACCGCAGGATCGTCTGCCACCTCCAAGTCAGGGCTTCACCGTTCGATCACAGTCCCTCCACTCTGTGGGCGTAGATGATGACTCCAATATAAACCGTAAACAGCCCCCACCCAAACCAAAGCGAGACCCCAACACCAAACTGAGCAGCAGCTCTGAGATGGTGAACGCAGGCCCTGGAGTACCAAAGACAGATATTGAAGAGACCAGAGACACCTCAGAGCCGGCCGAAGGTGAAAACCCCACAGCCTACATGACAGCTGGTTAGACACTTGCTAGTTAGACATAACACCAGCTGGTGGTCAATGTTTAATCAGCTGTCATGTCTATCCACAAGCAGGTGTCATGTCGAACTACTAGTTGGTGTCATTAACCACAAGCTGATGATTAACACATGACACCTGGTGTGTAATTGTGACGTATATATTAGGGCTGTGAATAGATTTGAAAAGGATTATGATTATGATTAATCGCGATTAAACTTAATTTCTTCATTTTGAGACTAAATCTTATAAATTAACAAGTAATCACTTTAAAACGCGTTCGTTTTAGACACTAATCTTTAATTGCATTTTTATAAACAAAAAACTACACACATTTGATCATCACCAAGGCAGAATTCCACCGGGTGGAACGTCTGGAACTAGTGACTCTTCCTGCTGTCCTTGTGCATGTTGCTGTCCTCTCAACTTTCCATCGTTAGATGGCTGTGTTTGAAGTGCCCAACAATCTCTCGAGATTTAGCCAGGGCATTTTCCAAACAACTTTCTTTTAGGGCAACAGTGGTGGTCTTCTGCAGACTGGGCCGTGCTGGGTAGATGTTGAGCTGGAAGTCACTTAGTGCTACCAACATGTTCCAGGCACTATTAGTGCCTAAAGTAGTCCATTTGCCACTTATGCCCTATCTGTTTGACGCGTTGAGGAATCCCTGTGTAGAGTTCTCCGCTCTCTGTTTGTTTTACTTCTAATGCAAAACGCTCTCTCAATCTTCGACCACCGTCTCGGTCTCTCCGATCTGATTGCAGGCATGCGGCAGTTTTGTGTAAAAAATATTTTATTGCATTAATCTCACCATAAAAGTATCTCATAAATTATAGACGTTGTCAAATCTCAGGTAAGCTGCAGCATTTAAACAATGCTCAATTGGTACTAAGCGGCCCAAAGTGTACCGAGAATATATTACCCACACCATTACACCAACCCACCAGTCTGAACGGTTGATACAAGGCAGGATGGATCAATGCTTCCATGTTGTTTATGCCAAATTCCGACAATAACATCTGAATGTCGCAGCTGAAATTGAGACTCACAACGTTTCTCCAATCTTCTATTGTCCAATTTTGGTTAGCCTGCAAACTGTAGTCTCAGTTTGCTGTTGTTACATTACATTACATATATATAGATCAATGGTAGCTGTAGGTGTCTGCGGGCCAGGCAGAAGTCAGTATCAGGGTCCAGACGGAGCTAACACAGTATTAATATGATCCCTTTTCTTACTTCATGTTAATACACATGCTGCAGCATTGAAGAGACTTAAAAGAGCAGCCTGGTAACAAAGAATTACACTAATCTACTCTAAAAGTAACAAACACATGAACTAGTTTTTCTGCATCAGTTTGAGACAGGAAGTTCCTGATTTTCAATATATTACCTAGATGAAAAAAAGCAGTCATTGAAGTCTTTATATAAGCGTTGAAGGACATATCCTGGTTGAAGAGAACTCTAAGATTCTTGACGGTGCTGTTGGATACCAGAGCAATTCCATCCAGATAAACTGTATCACATGGCAGCTGACTTCAAAGGCGCTCTGGGCCGATCAAGACTTTTTTTCTGAGTTTAGCATCAGGAAGTTGCAGGTCATCCAAGTTTTGATGTCTCCAAGACATTCATGAAGTCTTAAAAAGCTGGTTGGTGTCTTCTGGCTTGATCACCAGATACAGTTGAGTAATGTCTGCATAATAATCAAAGTTTATGCAGTGTTTTCTGATAACGTTGCCCAAAGGAAGCATATACAGGGTAAATACAAATTGGTCCAAGCTCGGACCCCTGTGGGACTCTGTGACCATCATTGGTGGTCGAGGATTCGCCATTAACGAGCACAAACTAGGATCAATCTGATAAATAGGATTTTAAACAGCTGAGTATAGTTTAATACCAATCCAATGTTCTAGTCCCTGCAACAAGATACAAAGATCAATGGCACTGAGGTCCAGCAAGATAAGAAAAGAGACAAGTCCTTGGTCTGATGAAAGTAGAAGATAATTTGTAATTTTCACCAGTGCTATTTCTGTACTATGATGCACTTAAAATACTGACTGGGAAAATGGGCTGAGTGGTTTGAGATGATGGAAAGTTTTATGGATTAATTTTCTCATAGTTTTAACTATTTTCGAATTATTCGCTAACTCACTGAATTTATCTATCCAACTTGTGATGAGGACCTACACGTCGTCAGAGACCAGGAACTTTTAGTAACACACACTCACACACACAGTAGTAACTCAAATACACCCTAACCCTCATCACAATCAAGTAATGCAGAATACCAGATAATGAAAGTATGCTGTGAAGAATAAAGGCGAGTATTCTTCTCGACTTTTACCAACTGGGTTAAACTGAACACCACTTGGATGGCATCACTGTCTGTCTGTCTCTCTGCAGCTGGATGTCATCTCTGCAGTGAAGACTACAAGAAGATGCCTCCACCTAAACCCAAAAGAAACCCAAACACTCAGCTCAGCACCTCCTTTGATGAATCTTACATCCATAACCATAGCAACAGGAAGTCTTCTTTGCGATGTGATAAATCTTCGGCCCAGAGTCCAGCATCGAGGGACACGGAGGATGAGGAGCCCGTCTACATTGAGATGGTGGGGAACATCCCACGAGACCTGAAAGGTCCAGAAGCTGTGGAGGACGAGCAGAGCGAGGCTGTGTACGAGGAGATGAAGTATCCCATACTTGAGGACTTCCTGCAGGATGCCCACTCCACCATAATAGATCTTGAAGCCTGGACGTCCCGCGGATCCATCTGCGATATCCCGCCACCTTTTCCCAACCTCCTGACTCACCGCCCACCGCTGCTCGTCTTCCCCCCCCTTCCTGCTCAGTGCTCCCCAAATTCTGACGAGTCCCCTCTCACCCCTCTAGAGGTCACACGGCTGCCCATGATGGAAAATTCCTCCTACTCCAAGTCAGGTGGTGTTGAACAATCTCAGAGCTCCACACACCATCGCAAGGAGCGGGAACGAGAACGAGGCAGAGACCGGGACCTGGCCTCAACAAACACAATAACCTCCTCCGGCCGCTCATCAGCTCCGCCTCTCCCCTCCAATCTCTACAAGTCCTCTGGTTCCGCCCACAGTGGGCATGGTTACCCCCGCAGCCAATCAGCATGTCCTTCTCCAGTCAGCATGGGTCGCTCTCTGACTCCCTTAAGCTTGAAGAGACCTCCACCATATGACACTCTGATGGCAGGAGGAAGTATGCCCCGGTCTTCCTCTTCGTCGTCCTCATCCTCACACAGGGCTGGGGAGGCCGGCGCCAAGCTGAGTAACTCCTCTTCTACCCACGGCTCCATGCAGAATGTATCAATGAGGTCACAGACACCCACAAGCCCATTGGAGGAACTCAACAACCTGTTTACCTCAGGTAGACATGTGATGAAGAAAGTGACAGGAAGCAAGAAGACTAGAGGAAGTGAAGGTAAACACTGCATCAGTGATAGAGTCCTCCAAAGCTGAAAGGTTAGTTTCAGTGTACATTTTTCTAGACAGATAATGAAGCCAGGATCAATCTGATCAATCTGTTTTGTTTGATCAGTTTCATCAATGGGATTAGTAGCATCAATAGGATCAGTAGGATAAATGCGATAAATAGAATGAATGGGATCAATAGGGTGGTTACTTCCCTCCACGGATGTCTAGGGAAGCTGGGGAGTAACAAATGAAAATAAACTAAAAGAAGGAATTTGTAACCAAAAGAGGGATTTATTTCATGATAAATCACAAAAAAACTTCCATCTCATGTTCAAACTCAAAATCTTACTCTCCAACTGCAGAAGAATGCCACCATAAATAATTACCAGCACATCGGCAAACACAGACACCTGACCACACACTGCAAGAGGTGTGCCTTCAACTCTAAGCCCTTCCTTTCTTCCTGGCTTCCCCAGCCTTTTACCCACCTTGGTTCCAATCATCTGATTGCTTCCAGACCCACTCACTAAGCAGTATCACCTAGTAGTTCCAGGCAGGATCCCAAGTTACCTGGAGAGGGGGAGAAGGTCTGGAAGCAATCAGATGATTGGAACCAAGGCCAAGTCAATTTTCATGTATGTCTAACATATAATGGCAATAAACTTTTCCTGATTCCTGAGAGAGACCACCCGTAACAAGAGTCAATGTGATCCACATGATCAATAGGAGTGAATTGGATCGAATGGATGTGAACGGGAGTAAATGGTTGTGAGTGACTCTACTTAATCAACGTAAAACCTTCCAGAATTACTGTCCATCCACTGGGCTCACTTAGATGTGGTTTTATTCCCATGTTTTATAGAATAAGAGGGTGGTTTTTTTGTGTGTTTTATTCATTTATTTCATCACATGTAGACATGTTACACATCAGAACACTCAAAGAGGGTTCCCCTTTATCCCCACAAAAACCATTGTCCAAGATAGAGAAAGTAGTTATGATTTTATTACACATTTTATCATGGGTGTTCCATTTTTGGAGCAGATGCCAAAAAACACCCAGCGAGCCACTAAACGTGTCGTTAGAAAGAAGAGGAGAATTATTTCTTTATCTTACATTTCTCATCTCATCTCATCTGTAACATCATTCTGTAACATTCCGAGTTACATGCTAATTATCTTCTTGTTCTCTCTTTGGGTTTCTTTGTCCTACATATTGATTCCATAAAGTTACATAGCTGCTTTCCTCTCTCATGATGTGTGTTTCTCTTTGTCTTGTCTATTTCAATCCTGTTGTGTCTCTGTAGGAGACTGCAGGTCTCTGCCAAGACACGGCAGCAAAGACAGAGAACGGCAGTCCAGTCCACTTCCAAGCAGGATGGGGAGGTCATCTGTGAGCCCCACTATGATGCTGTCAGGAGGAGCGGGAGGAGGAGGTCAGGTTTAAAGATAGTGTCAAGAGGCCAAGTTTAAATGTGAAGTAGATTTTGCCCAGAATCATAGATTTAGCTTCATGCTGCTGTCCTTTTGTATCTTGGGTATCTTTTGTCTTGTGAATATATTTTAGTTTTTGTTATTCTGACACCGTCAGAAGACCATTCAGTTATTAACAAGTGAAGTTTCTCCAGTAATCTTTTTTTCTTTTGGGAAATTGATGCAAAAACCAAGTAGAATCTGCAGAATCCAAGTTGGTGTGTAAACTTGGCCGTTCAGCTTCAACGTCAGGAGTTCCTTCGCCAGGGGGGACGCCGCATCGTCACCTGTATGAGCTGCATCACCCTGCCCTCAGCCAGGTACGCCCCTGTGTAACACTCGTCTTACCACCTCTCTGTCAACAGGTCTGTCCAACTGTCTGTATCTTTCTGTCCACATATCTGTTAACTTGCCTGTCCTTCCACATGTTTGTCCAACGGTCTATTCCCTAGTCCATCCACCTGTCTATATATCTGTCCACCTGTGTAACTTTCTGTTTACTTCCGGTATTCGTCTCTGTGTAACTGTGTTCTTTGTCTGTTTAATTCCATACATTTTGTAAATCAGTTACAAAAAAAGAATATATATTATTAAATAATAATAAATAATATTTTATTTAGATACATAATTGGTGACTTTATATTCCTCACAGGATTCAACGTCACTGAGCAACAGACCGTAAAAACGTTTTACAAACTGGCAGAGGCTTCCATCAGCTGACTGACATCTGAAATGTTAACATATAAACTAGTAAAGATCGGGTTTCTTTCATTTCTTGAAGGAACATTTCATAATCAGATTTGTGTGTAAAGTATTTGGTGGTAAATGTAATGTTTTTTTCTATTCTAAGCCTAAATTCATTTAAATAATTAATATTTAAATAAGTGTGATGTTTAAAATGAAGTTATACTCAACGTGTTCTCATTCCACTTGGTCAGATTCATTGTGTCACTTTTTAACACTGGTTAGTCCAGCAGGTCAAACAATGACGATCTACTACTGTCACATTAACCACTCGGTAAGGTTCAGGAAAAACCTTGACCTTAAAATATCTGTAAAATACATTCATAAACTCAAGACAAACATCACATATGAAACTTGAAATATTTCAACAACACAATTGGTCTAGTCATTGCTCTTTCTCAAAAGTCTAGTGCATCGCATACAGAATCTGAAAAGTTGGGGTCACCCTAAGCCTCAAACTATGGGAATGAGAACAGGCTGTAGTCATTTCATTCTCAAACTAACAAACTTTCATTGACATTGTCATTAAACTAACAAAAAGTACTTCACACTAAAACTAAACCACTAAATCAGTGAATATACTTCCACTGAAATCGATTGCTTTTAAATTATCTAAATTATTTGACATTTCTTCACTCTAATCAAAAAGCTGTTGTCACCTAACCCTAACCGATCTCATGTTAACCCTGGCCTTTAACCTCACCCCCCTAATCTGTAGTAGACTATAATTTCCTGACAAACTGTTTGTTCCTGTCTCTCGGTTCATAATACGTTGTACAGTGACATGAAATCTGAAACTTTGTGTACTCGTTGAGATTTATGATTAATAAAATATTTAATTTCACCAACTTCTGAAGCACAGCATGTAATTTCTCCCAATCAAAACAATAGACAGACTACCTCAAAAGTAGTGTTAACCCATTATAAGACAGTCCACTACCGATAGGGTCATCATGGATACCATTGTTCTGGAAAAAAGGAAACAATGACTCAACTGTCTACAATCTCACATGTCTTTAAAGACTGGGGGATCTCTATCTTAACGCCATTATAACTGTCTTTACGGAGACGAGTAACGGAGATAAGTCACGGCCCCTTTCAGGAGCAATTGAAGCGCGACGCGAAAGAAGGCTACAACTATTCGGGCGAGTAAAGCGTCGCAAAAATTTGCTTCGCTTTTGATGACTGATAATAATAACATCTGTGGTGAACATCACACAGAGTGAACAAAACAGCTTCTATCCTATTCTGAGGGTTACGCCTCAAGAGTCCTGTTGCACATCAGACTCTGGTCAAAATGTTGTTTACAGAGAAGTCGCGACAACAACTGACAGAAGGGGAGAGAAAGAGAGCATTATCAAAGAGGAAAGTCTTAACCCTTCCCTTAAATATGAGTGTGCCTGGCCCAATCTGGAAAGTAGGGAAAACTATTTCCACTGAATCTCCAAACATTTCTTTGAAGGACAATCTCTTTTATTATTTTGATGGAAGGACATTTTCCACTGCATCTTGTTCGGGAGATAGTCACTTTAATTTGTGTTAAAGTGTGAATAATAACTGCATTTTATTACTCATCCCCTTGGGTTTGTTTCCCCAGAAGTTAAAAAAGCTCTAGTGTCAAACAGGATTTCATCCCACTGATAGAAGACAAAAACTGTTACCTCGAATAGGTTTGAAACTTGAGGGAAGCCTTTGGGCTGATAGAAGTTTACAGCTCTGCTAACTCACATAGGTCAGAACTCACAGAAGTCTTAGATATGAAAATCCATCTGTTTCCCGTTTAAATATCTGTAAATCAAACTCTCATATAGACAAACGTAGTTGAAATGAAAAAAAAAGTCTGTCAGTCTGTCTTCAAATGTCCTTTTGATTCTACCAAGGAATTAGATCTCATTCGCAGAACTTTTAAAGATACATGTGTGTATCTTCTCTTTTTGTAAAAGAACACTCAATAGCAATACACACAATGCAGACAGTTTGGTAACAGAAAAAAATATAATAAATCAATAATAAGCGTATGTAAATTGGTATTAACGGTAGAAAGTGATTAAAAAGTAAGGTAAAGCAGGGCAAAAGTAAAAGGTGATAGATTAGTTGATTTTTCAATCAATTGTTGGATCAGTTGATTGATTGGTAATTGGTTGATTGATTGCAGATGCCTTGGCTCAGCGGAGACACAACCATGATGGAGATGATTGAGAAGAAACAGGTTTTATGTCGAGAGATTAAAGCTCGTCAGCGTCCTGAGAAGAATCTGTGTAAACAGGACAGCATGCCCATCCTGCCCAGCTGGAAGAGAAAGCAGCCGCCGCCCTACGGCGCCGTCACCGGACAGACGGCAGCAGTGTTCTGGGACACGGCCATCTGAAAACAGCACACACAATAAGATACTTCTTCCACTAAGATGTCAATGTGGCCAATAGAAATGATTTTCTATTGATCCGCTCACATGAAATGACCCCATCAGGCCAGATGACTTTCTCTCGTGCCGTCATTTTGCTCCTGTGGTGTTTCCTTGTTGTCACTGTTTCATCTTTTCTTTTCGTGGCTCTTCAAAAGAACAACACACAAGAAGTCATGTTTATTTTTGGAATGTGCTGAGTACACGTCCACAGAATCCTCCCGTGAACTGAGTCTATTTCAGAATATTCTGTTTGGATGAGTCCTATCAAAGACTTGGTGTGCATGTAAACGTAGCCATTGATGGTGGTAATGATGATGATGATGATAAATATGATGATGAATATGAAGGCATCAGGACAGATTAACAGCTTGTTTATGCTACAAGCTGCTGTTTTGTTTAATTGACAGTATCTGCTGACCCTTCACTGCCGTCAATCAGCTGTACAGTCCATAAAATTTAATCAAATTTACAAACATCTGTTAACGAAAGTTAAGCCTAACCCGTATCACTGCAAGCTGTGGGCATTTATACATGAATAAAGTTGTTAAATTTAAAGGTATAAAGCCTATATTACATATTACTGGACCTTCAATTATTAATTAATCAAGTGTGACACTAAGAAAGAAAATAAAGCAGAGAACATTGAGAGAAGTAAAGAAGTTAACCAAATATCTCTAAAATGAACAGATGAACATCATTTCTACAAATTCATTATTCAAATAAATCAATATTTAAAACTCTATTGAGTCTGAATATGTGACAGTTTCTGTTATCCCTAAAGGTAAATATTTTAATATCTTGGTTTTTCAAATGATCAAAAAAGGTATCCTAATAGTTTAATAATGCAGATGTCTCAACACGGTGAAAAAAGTGATGTGATGAAATCAGTATTAAGATATTAATCATTTTATTTTGACCTAATTATTTAGCACTTAAAATAACTAAATTTGAGTTTTACAAAACATGAAAAGCAAGAAACTATTTCAGGAAATAGCAACAATTATTGTGCAGAGTTGATCAGGTGCTCTTTCTGTCCAGTTGGAGCACTAGGAGGCGTGGCCTAAAGGTGTAGCAAAGCTTTCTGTTGTCTTTCTATTGGATATTTTTATATCCGACCACCTGAAAAGATTCAAATGTATTTTAAGGTCTGACAGTTGAATGCAGCAGAATGCCGAAAAGTGAAAAAAGGTATATTATCTGAATTCAATTATCTGAATATGGCAATCTAACATGTTTTTATAATTAAAAAAGAGTCTCTGACTCTGTGTGTGGAAGAAAAAGACAGTAAGTAAAGATGTTTTTATATTCAAAATAACTTTTATTATGATTTTTGTAAAGAATTTTTGGCACAATTTTGATTGGTTTGGTATCATCCATAGCTAACTCGAGTCAAAACACAGTTTAACCAGTTGTATGAGACTTGGACTTCAGATTCACTGAAGTTTAACTACAATTAGACTGCAGATTAACAGCAGTTTATCTACGGTTCATCTCCAGTCCAACCCCAGTTTAATTCCAGTTCAAATATAGTTTGACTCAAGTTTAACTGCAGTTTAATTCCAGTTTATATCTTGTTGGACTCCAGTTTAACGGCAGTTTAAATCAGGGTTAAGCTGTTTGACCTTTGACACCTAAGAAAAACCCAAGATGTTGATGTAAAATTCGATACTGTTTATTCTATCAGACAAATACACATCTGATTAAATATGAGGGTCACCTTACCATTAGATTCACCTTAAGGTCAAATGACATTCAGCTAAAGGTCACATGACCATTTCCTAAAGGTCACATGACAGTTGGGGGACAACTTGGGTTTTTGGGTTATTGGACAAATAAGTGTTTGCAGAAAATTACTTGATGCAGTGTATTGATTTGTTGATGGATGTGAATGAGCTGATTAAGTCATGTGATGTCAAATGACTAGTGACTAGTTCACGTGACTGAAGCAAAGCATTCTGGGATGCAGTGGTGAAACCTGTCTATGTAAATCAAGTCACAAGGAAATTAATAGATGAATTATGCACAAAAAGGTGCGTCCCAGAATGTTTCTTTTTGTCTCGACTACGTCATTAAATTCCAAATCAGTTGGAATTTCCAACACAAATTTATTTTTGGGGGCCTTTTCTTCAGACTTAGAATATTAATGTTATTATACTTTTTGAATATTTGGATCAGAAAAGTAAAAACCTCCGTCAGAGGTTTGGTTTGTTATATTAAAAGTTCTGAATTATTCTTCACCTAAAAACCAGTGGTCACTAACTGGCGGACCGCAGATTGGATCCAGACGTAGAAGCCGTCCCATCCGAACCCAAACCAAAAGCTCCACAAAGACAGGTGTGATTCACGTGGCGGTGGACTTTTCTACCGGCGCAGCTTTGCAGTAGTGCCTTAAAGCACAGACCAATTGCATTCAAGTTAAACCATCCCACGTGATGCCACTCGACCAATTGAGTCTTTGCATTCCAAGCAGGACGCGTGAGAAACATGACGAACGAATGGCGCTCTCCAAAAAAGAGTTGGAGAGTGGACAACAAAAGTAGAGCAATTAATCCATAAAGGACAGACTGGTTTATGTTCATACTTCCCACTGCAGCATGTGACAACTTGAAAGTGATCACCAGCTTCAAAACAGCTGTTCTGGTGTGGTGGACCCGCCCCTTTTGGGGGATAATGAGTTTACGTGGCCCGGTGTACAAAGGGGAAGCACTTCCTGGTGTGCAAAAAATCAATCAGTGGAGTGTAATGGAGGGAAGGACACGCAGAGGGACGTAGGGGCTTTCATTCACGGCTCCGTCGACGCACTGAACGCACTCGCACCCCGGGGCCGGACCGAAGGAGAGCGGCTCGTTTCCTGGGAGACTGGAGGAGCTCAGCCCGCTGTAGCCAGGTCACGCCGGGGACAGAGGAGCAAAACCCGGACCGGATTAGCCGACGACTTGTCCCGAGCGGCGTCCAAAACCCAGCAAAACCCGGACCGGATTTATAGACTGGCTGACTCGCGTCAACGTGTGAGTCTATAACGTTCTTTTCCTTTTTCGGTTCCGTGGATATTTTTGTGTAAATATATGAACATTTGAAAGGTTTTTTCCTTTTTGGATTTCTCCTCTTTTTGGAAGGTGGACAGTGCGTTTTTTTGTTATGCCTTGCTTGTTTTTTCTTTTTGTGTAAATATATGAACTATTGAAAGGTTTTCCCTTTTTGGATTCCTCCTCTTTTTGGAGAGTGGACCGTGCGTTTTTCGTTGTTATACTTGCTTGTTCTTTCTTTTTGTGTAAATATACGAACTATTGAACGAAATCTTGGGCTATGTGTTATACTTTGTTGGTGTTATTTGTGTGATTGTTCAATGGGTTGAGGGCGTACATTTTAAATGTACGCGCTTGTGGGAGTTTTGACGGAGATCTCTAAAACTAAACTACAACTTAGCCATAGTTCCGACACCTCATCTTATATGTCAGGAGAGAGACCTGGCTGGCACCCCAGAAACAATTAACCAAACCAAAAACAATAAAACGGATCTCGACAGACTGTCACATAAAAAGTGGCACCCCAGATGGGACATAAAAGTACCATTGACTGACAAACAAAATAACTCAACAAATAAAAACCACAACCCTTGTGAAGAGAAATTGATTGCCAAATAAAATGGCCGCTGACTCGGAGTCATGGTGGAGTAAAATGGAAGGAGGACCAGCGGAGTCACCCCTGGAAATTGCCAACGACATGCCTGCTGAGGAGGTAGCGGCTACAACCTATTCTCTGTTAGACATGGACCTCACTTTTTTTCCGGGGCTTGCTCAACCCGTATCTCCACAAAGAACACCCGTCAAAGTGGGCGAGAGTCACAGAGGACCTCAGCCTGAAATTTCCGCTTTAAAGGAGACAAATCCTGACGATGGGATAAGGCAACACCTTCAGGAATTTGTGGAGGAACAACGTCATCACCGGCAGGAACTAAAAAGGGACATGGCGCAAATGATAAAAGACATTACCACTCATACTAAACAAGAAACCACAGCACTGACAGACCTATTTCTGGAACAACAAAAAGAGGTCATCAAGCATGTGGATAAACAGCTTCAGTATCTGCAAACACAATTTAATGCATCCCTTGGTTGGAGACTTAAAAACTATCATACTGACCTGCTGAAGGATCTCTTCTCCGTTCTCACCCCAATGTCTGGTGCAGTAGCCCACCTGCAGGAGGAGCTGTCCCACTGCAGAAACACGATACATTCACTGTCTGAGGAATTGACGGCATCCAAAGTTACCACCACTTTTACCCCTGAAAGTGGCCAAACCTCCTCTGAGGGTCTGCAAGGGCAACAACCCTTGCTCATTTCACAACGTCCCAGACTGCAGTCAACCATACAGCCTGGCATGGCTGATGTCAATTTCGGATCACCAGTTGAACCAACTATTCACGGAGAAGTAAAGAACCGCGTCATTGGTAAGAGTCCTATAAAACTACAATTCCCGACATTTGGGGGCCTCAATGATACACCTGACCCGCTCCAATACCTGGAAAGGTGTGATGATTTCCTCGCTCTCACACCGCTCACAGATGAGGAACTCCTGGCCACCCTGCGTAATGTACTTCATGGAACTGCCCGCGATTGGTGGGATGTGGGCCGCCATAGAATCCACACGTGGAAGGACTTTCGTCACCAATTTCGTGCTGCCTTCCTGTCAGAGGACTACGAGGATGAACTGGCAGAGAGGGTGCGCAACAGAGTTCAAGGGGACGGTGAAAGCATCCGAGATTTTGCCTACATGTACCAGTCACTTTGCAAACGTTGGAAACCACAGATTGAGGAAGACGAAATCCTAAAAATGATCTTGAAAAATATTAACCCCCAACTGGCCAGCCAGCTGAGTAGTAGCAGAGTCACCTCTGTTAACGCTCTTGTCCGCCTTGGCCAGCAACTTGAGAAGGACAGGGTAAATCAGTTGCAGTATGAACAGAAAAAGACCCTATTTGGGAAAACACCCAAGCCTGCTGCATCCGAATCCGCTGCCCGGCCTCTTAACATCAGAGAAACTCCTGTCCGAACAAATCAACCCAGCCAAAACCGACCTTCACTTGTATACTGTTGGCGCTGCAAAGAAAGTCATGCACCAGCTTCATGTCCGCAGTGGAACTCTAACAGAGCTTCTTCTAGACCTTCACAAGCGGCAAAACATACTCATGGCCAAGATGGGCATTCTACACTGGGTTCCCTCACACACTCAGGTTATCTGGGAGACTCTACATTTGGACCAACTTCCTCATCCCCACTTGGAAGCCTGCGTCCTTGTCAGTTAAGGGTTCCCCTGAACATTGGTTCATGGAAGGGAACCGCTATCCTCGACACTGGTTCATCGTACACTTTGATAAATGAGAATGTGTGGTCAGGCATCAAAAGACCACTGGACGTACTAAAGCCTTGGACTAGAGGGCCCTTGTACCTTGCAGATGGAGAAGGAAGACAACCTCTAGGTTGGTATGAAATTAAACTTACCTTGCAGTTACACCCAGTGACCTTACCTTGTGTCGTCTTGCCTGCTCGCAGCCTTGCTTTCTCTGCAGTTGTAGGACTGGACTTCATATTTATTTCCGGCCTACAGATTGATGTCTCTGAGCACCGCTACTGGTTTAAATCCAATACAAAGCAGCAATACCAGTTTTTGAGAGACTCTACCGCAGGACTGAATGCGGTTCTTCCTTCACAGCTCGCCTTCTTCTCTGCTGTGGCTCCCGTGGACCTGGTTCCTCTACCACCCTATCATGACCTCCTACAGACCGCGTGCAACAATGCTCATCTGGATGATTTCGGGAAAAACCAGCTGTTGTGCCAGCTACAGGAAAATGCTGACGTCTGTTCAGAAACACTGGGATGCACTCGTGTTCTCACACACAAAATGTTTCTAACGCATGAAGTGCCTATCAAACAAAAGCCCTATCGTGTATCACCGACAAAACTCCAAGTAATCAAAGAGCATGTAGAAGACATGTTGGACAAAGGCATCATCGAGCCATCAATCTCTCCGTACGCTGCTCCAGTTGTCTTGGTACCTAAGAAAAATGACACAAAACTAAGGTTTTGTGTGGACTACAGAAAAATCAATGCAACAACTCACACCGATGCTTACCCATTACCTAACCTCCAGGAAATTTTGGAGTCGCTGGCAGGAGCTGTGGTGTTTACTACCTTACACCTCAATAGCGGTTACTGGCAGGTTCAGATGGATGAAGACAGCAGAGAAAAAACTGCCTTCATCTGCCCCTTTGGACTCTACCAGTTCAAGGTAATGCCATTCGGACTGAAAAACGCCCCAGCTACGTTCCAACGGCTGATGGAACTGGTTCTTGGGGACCTGCGAGGAAAAACCTGTTTTGTATATTTGGATGACATCATTATCTACTCTCAGACAGTTCAACAGCACAACCAGGACATACAGGCAGTTATGGACAAGCTAAGAGAGGCTAATCTGACCGTGAACATGAAGAAGAGTCAATTCTTCCGGACGTCGTTGAAGTTTTTGGGCCATATCGTCTCCTCTGCTGGAGTTGAAGTTGACACAGAGAAGACAAACGCAGTTCAGGATTACCCTGTGCCCCAGAACCTCAAAGAGTTGCAAAGATTTCTCGGGATGGCCGGATGGTATCATCGATTTGTGCCCCGATTCTCACAACAAACGGAACCCCTTAACGCTCTTAAACGGAAAGGAGCCAAGTTCATCTGGACCTCTTCGTGTCAGGCAGCATTTGACACCCTGAAACAACATCTGATTTCTCCACCAGTCCTGGGACATCCCAATTTCAATCTTCCATTTGTTGTTTACACTGATGCCAGTGACGTTGGCTTGGGGGCAGTCTTGACTCAACAGACTGGATTGGGTGCGGAACAAGTCCTTGCCTTTGCCAGCCGTACTCTGAATCGGGCCGAGAGAAACTACTCCACAACAGAGCAGGAATGCCTCGCTGTCGTCTGGGCCCTAGAGAAATGGAGGTATTACTTGGAGGGCAGACACTTTTCGGTTGTAACTGATCATTCATCTCTTGTCTGGGTTTTTAAAACCCAAAAGCCCAGCACTCGGCTGATCCGTTGGGCACTCCGCCTCCAGGAGTTCTCCTTTACTGTTGAATACCGCAAGGGAAAGTATAACACAGTGCCTGATGCTCTATCAAGAGCTCCCCTTCTTGACCATCAACCCCAACCTGCCACTTGTGCTGCAGTGCTGCGGTCCTGCGATTCAAGAGACACCTCTAAAAATCTTCAAGTCACTGACGGGGATATTTGGAAAGCCCAGCAGGATGATTCTGTCATCCAAAACTTGTATGATAAAATCATGGAAACAGGAGAAGTGATGGAAAATCCGACAACAAAATTCACTGTTTTGGAGGACAAGGTTTACAGAGTGGTGCAATTACCTCACAAAACACTCTACCAAGTGTACGTGCCATCATCACTCCGCTCACAGCTTCTCCATCACTATCATGACAATCCTCTGTCTGGTCATTTTGGGAGATACAAAACCTATAAAAGGCTGCAGGCCCTCGTATATTGGCCTAAGATGAGTATTGATGTCCGAGAACATGTGAAATGTTGCCAGGTTTGCCAGCTCTATAAACCTGAAACCCGGAAACCTCCTGGAAAACTGCAACAAACTGTGATTAAAGAACCTTGGGAGATGTTGGGAGTTGACCTCATGGGACCTTTCCCTCGAAGCTCCAACGGCAACCTCTACCTCATTGTCTTTGTGGACTATTACACCAGATGGGTAGAAATGTTTCCCCTTCGCAAAGCAACAGCAGAGACCGTTTCCCAGATACTACGAAAGGAGATTCTGACTCACTGGGGTGTGCCAACTTACATCCTTTCGGACCAAGGCTCTCAGTTTGTGTCATCGGTCTTTGAGGAAACCTGTAGGCGGTGGAACCTCAAGCAGAAAAGGACTTCGCCCTACCATCCTCAAACTAACATGACGGAGAGGATTAATCGAAATGTGAAGGCTATGATCGCTTCATACGTAGAAGAAAACCACAAGAGCTGGGACAAATACTTACCTGAATTCCGCTTTGCATTGAACTCAGCAGTGCATGAGTCTACAGGAGTCACACCTGCAGAGCTCAACATTGGACGTCTTTTGAAAGGCCCCTTGGATGCTGAGCTCAAGCCAAAGCACTGTGATCCGGATGCACCTGCTTATGCTACTGCTAGCCAGATAGCGGAATTCAAGAAGCATGTAAACCGCAACCTGGATAAAGCCAGAACGAGGCAAAAGAAGAACTATGACAAAGGGAGGAGACAGAGTGATTTTTCAGACAGAGACCGTGTCTGGATCCGTACTCACCCTTACTCCAAGGCTGATAAGTCATTTTCAGCTAAACTGGCACCACGGTGGAAAGGTCCTTATCGGGTGACCAGGAAAACAGGCCCCTTAAACTATGAGGTGGTTTTGGAGGATACAGGAGAAGATCTACGTGTTGTTAATGTGGCCCAACTCAAGCCATGCTATCCCACAGCTGGGGAAATGGACAGAGCACAACGTCAACGGATCATGGAGATTTTTGCAGAGGAAAGCGATGAGGAAGACTTCCCTGGCTATTCCACTGACTAGGACTAAAGATGGGTAGACACTGGAGAATGGCAGCCTGCCTAAATTCCCGGCTTCTTTCAGGGGGGAGGGAGTGTGACAACTTGAAAGTGATCACCAGCTTCAAAACAGCTGTTCTGGTGTGGTGGACCCGCCCCTTTTGGGGGATAATGAGTTTACGTGGCCCGGTGTACAAAGGGGAAGCACTTCCTGGTGTGCAAAAAATCAATCAGTGGAGTGTAATGGAGGGAAGGACACGCAGAGGGACGTAGGGGCTTTCATTCACGGCTCCGTCGACGCACTGAACGCACTCGCACCCCGGGGCCGGACCGAAGGAGAGCGGCTCGTTTCCTGGGAGACTGGAGGAGCTCAGCCCGCTGTAGCCAGGTCACGCCGGGGACAGAGGAGCAAAACCCGGACCGGATTAGCCGACGACTTGTCCCGAGCGGCGTCCAAAACCCAGCAAAACCCGGACCGGATTTATAGACTGGCTGACTCGCGTCAACGTGTGAGTCTATAACGTTCTTTTCCTTTTTCGGTTCCGTGGATATTTTTGTGTAAATATATGAACATTTGAAAGGTTTTTTCCTTTTTGGATTTCTCCTCTTTTTGGAAGGTGGACAGTGCGTTTTTTTGTTATGCCTTGCTTGTTTTTTCTTTTTGTGTAAATATATGAACTATTGAAAGGTTTTCCCTTTTTGGATTCCTCCTCTTTTTGGAGAGTGGACCGTGCGTTTTTCGTTGTTATACTTGCTTGTTCTTTCTTTTTGTGTAAATATACGAACTATTGAACGAAATCTTGGGCTATGTGTTATACTTTGTTGGTGTTATTTGTGTGATTGTTCAATGGGTTGAGGGCGTACATTTTAAATGTACGCGCTTGTGGGAGTTTTGACGGAGATCTCTAAAACTAAACTACAACTTAGCCATAGTTCCGACACCTCATCTTATATGTCAGGAGAGAGACCTGGCTGGCACCCCAGAAACAATTAACCAAACCAAAAACAATAAAACGGATCTCGACAGACTGTCACAAGCACTAAACCAGTGTCTCATGTGCTCAGAAGCCATTGAAACGTCATCATGAGGCTCAACGAGCTCCTCCACGTGAGTAGGAGAACGGCCCACTTAATTCTCCCACTTGGGAGAGTGGATATATATATATATATATATATATATACACTCACCGGCCACTTTATTAGGTACACCAGTCCAACTGCTCGTTAACACTTAATTTCTAAGCAGCCAATCACATGGCGGCAACTCAGTGCATTTAGGCATGTAGACATTGTCAAGACAATCTCCTGCAGTTCAAACCGAGCATCAGTATGGGGAAGAAAGGTGATTTGAGTGACTTTGAACGTGGCATGATTGTTGGTGCCAGAAGGGCTGGTCTGAGTATTTCAGAAACTGCTAATCTACTGGGATTTTCACGCACAACCATCTCTAGGGTTTACAGAGAATGGTCCGAAAAAGAAAAAACATCCAGTGAGCGGCAGTTCTGTGGGCGGAAATGCCTTGTTGATGCCAGAGGTCAGAGGAGAATGGCCAGACTGGTTCGAGCTGATAGAAGGGCAACAGTGACTCAAATAACCACCCGTTACAACCAAGGTGGGCATAAGAGCATCTCTGAACCCACAGTACGTGGAACTTTGAGGCAGATGGGCTACAGCAGCAGAAGACCACACCGGGTGCCACTCCTTTCAGCTAAGAACAGGAAACTGAGGCTACAATTTGCACAAGCTCATCGAAATTGGACAATAGAAGATTGGAAAAACGTTGTCTGGTCTGATGAGTCTCGATTTCTGCTGCGACATTCGGATGGTAGGGTCAGAATTTGGCGTCTACAACATGAAAGCATGGATCCATCCTGCCTTGTATCAACGGTTCAGGCTGGTGGTGGTGGTGTCATGGTGTGGGGGATATTTTCTTGGCACTCTTTGGGCCCCTTGGTACCAATTGAGCATCGTTGCAACGCCACAGCCTACCTGAGTATTGTTGCTGACCATGTCCATCCCTTTATGACCACAATGTACCCAACTTCTGATGGCTACTTTCAGCAGGATAATGCGCCATGTCATAAAGCTGGAATCATCTCAGACTGGTTTCTTGAACATGACAATGAGTTCGCTGTACTCAAATGGCCTCCACAATCACCAGATCTCAATCCAATAGAGCATCTTTGGGATGTGGTGGAACGGGAGATTCGCATCATGGATGTGCAGCCGACAAATCTGCGGCAACTGTGTGATGCCATCATGTCAATATGGACCAAACTCCCTGAGGAATGCTTCCAGCACCTTGTTGAATCTATGCCACAAAGAATTGAGGCAGTTCTGAAGGCAAAAGGGGGTCCAACCCGTTACTAGCATGGGGTACCTAATAAAGTGGCCGGTGAGTGTATATATATATAACTACTTCACAGGGGCTGGTCTAGGATTTGTGGCCAGACTGAAAAAAAAATCATAATCCCCCTCTGGTATTGTTCAGGGGGCCGGGCCCGCGGCCTTAGTTTGGGGACCACTGATATAAACCATTTATGGCTTATGTTTGTCTACAGAAAACCGTTTCTTTCATTGGAAAATATTCCGCGTATTAACGTAGAACTGGGTACACCCTGAAATGTGGTAGGACCCCAGAGTACCCATAGATATCCCATGCAGACGCCACGCAGAAACCCGTAAACATGAATATCTCTATTTATATATATCGATATAGAGATAGCTATGTGAAATATTAATACCTATATATAAATATATAGGTATTATCATTTCACATCACTATAAACATGAATACTTAAACCTGACTAAATACAAATCAAATACAAATAAACAGGAATGAAAAAAACATAATAAACAAACGTGAATAAACAAGCATGAATACACAAACATGAATAACCACGTTTAAACCAACATAATGGACATAGTGACTAAATAAACATGAATAAACATGATGAAATGAGCCCATTTAGGATAACTGACTTTAATTTTCCCACCTCAACAGATTTTACTCTATATTTTATTAATTCTAGATAGTTTTATACAAATTCAAAATAAATATTCTTTACATTTGTTTTTGTTTTTCCTACTGGTGTTATGTATATTATTTAATGTCTAAGTCTAATTCCAATGCAAAATCAACTTAAACTAAACTAGAAACGGTTGCTGCTCTCTAGTGGTTTTAGTGCGTAACTGTATACGTTTAAAAGATATGGGAAAGCAGTCATTTATTATGTTATACTATTATACTATAGGTAGTTTGCTGCGTTTAAGGTGATCAATAATGCATGTCTTCCTCTGGTCACAGTGTGTAACTCTATTGTTTAATTGGACATATACTGTTATACACGTCATGTGACTCTTGTACAGCCGCATGAGGAGCGTGAAACAGTGTCAGCTAAAAGTGTTCTGTAAGTTTGGAAAAACTTTTACTTTGAAAGGTCGGTGCTCTAAGTGAACCGGATGTAATCAAAGCGCCATGTTGGATACAAAGATCCAAACTGTTAGTGTTTCACGGTTTCTCCTGCAGTTATAGACACGGCTGAACCGGACGGAACCGCCGTCTACCCCCGAGAAACCGCGCGTGAAGCCCGCGGGCCGCGATGGAGCGAAGCGAAACTTTCGTTACTGAGATGGAGAAGATCATGGAGGCGGCGGTGGAATCGGCCGTGTGTGTCCTCTCTGAGGCGGCGCGGGACCGCCGGGACAGACGGGTGAGAGGACACGTCTTTAACGGTGTACACACGTGTACTTCAACGTGTACACGCGCACCAGTAAACGCATGTAGAACGTTTGAAAACGTCCACGCTGCTTCAGAGAGAAATCCCCACGTCACTGCCTTCTTTGCTGGGAGTTCAAATTACGCGAGACTACAGATACGTGATTTCAAATTTACGTGATTTAAACTTTCCAGTTTATTGATCAAATAATGACCTAATAATGAAATAATATACGATGACCTTAATAAGCATGAACATACATTTAAGAATATTATTTTTATCTAATAATTAATCAATAGTGAAATAATATGGATTAAATTTAGTTTTATTGAATGAAAATGACTACTTTTCTCTTGAATTGTCCCTTTGGAAAACAGTTCTAAAGTTGTTATGCTCTCAATCTGCAGTTTCAAGTCTTTTTCCATACAGCATGATGTTCATTTAGTAAATGAAGGGACCTCCTCAGTCTACATTCGCTCCCTTTTAACTGGTTTGTAGAAGAAAAAACAAGATGATGATGGACAACTGCCGTCAATTGATTATTTCTATGATTTGTCAATTAGTGGTTTGATCAATACAATTATGAATCAGTCTTCAAATGTCAAGTGCTGTCCATAACTCAAAGCTATTCCATCTAATGTCATAAAGGAGTAAAGAAAGCAGCAGATTATTTACATTCAAGGAGCTTAAATCCAATAATATATTCTCTAACACATAAATCAAATAGATTAATTGTATAAGTTGCTTTCCAATACAATCTTATTATATAAAAAAGAGTGTGAGATTACCAAAAAAAAGTTATGTTGATTGTTTTCTCAATTAATTTGTTAATATTTAACCCGTTGATATGAAATCTAAAAGGCCGTTCTTCAGTTTACTGGAGAAGACGAACGCTCAATTACAGTAAGTCATTTCACATATATAACCTTCAACTAACTTAAAGGGTAACCCTTCCCTGCAGGATGAGCTGACCTCCGTCCTCCACGTGATGACCAGAGAGGCTGGTCGTAAGATCTGCAGAGTGTTCAGAGAGCTCTTTGTTGGCTTAGTGATGGAAAATGAAGCTCTGAAGCACAAAGTGGGACATTTGGAGAGTCAACTGAAGTCAAAGGGAGAGAAGCCTCAGACGGTTTATAAGATAAAACCATCAGGTGAGTCGATGCGCGTCTTTGTTCATGGAAACTATGAAGCGTTTTAAATTTGGTGTAAATCCATTGTGAGGAGTGAAGGATCTAAAGCTGTGACCTCATAGACTGTACGTATTAGGTAGTGACCTTAGACCAGGGGGTCAAACTCATTGTGTACTCTGTATGAGGAATGCAGTGACCTCATGCGCAAAAATGATGTTTTGAATTTTAGCTTTAAATAAACACACATGTGAACATATTAGAATATTTGGTTGCGCGATAGGCGTCAATAACCAGACAAATGAATACAATGAGACATAACTACTTGTATAGGTCATTTATTTAAGTTTAAACATATTTAACAACAAATCACCTACACAAAAAAGTTAATTAACTAAGCTGTTGTAGCTTCTAGTCTATTTAATTCATGCAGTATAAAGTCAGTACAGCCCCCCCCCCCCCCCCCCCTGAAGAGCAGACAGTCGAGATGACAGAATCCATTTTGAAGCCTTCCCCCTACCTCTTTGTGGCTGTTTTTTATCACTGAATCCTCCAGATGGTCCGGCATTGTCACTGGACATCAACCAATCAGCTGCCAACCCGGCGGCCCTCGCCATGGCCATCCTCAATTCGGCTAAATCCAGACGCAGAACCAGAAGCAACCTTCAGGTGCCTTTGGTCATCATCAGCCAGCCGCTCCCTGAACCAATCGCAAGCCAGAGCAGCCCCACCCTGCCGGTGCTTCTGGAGAAACCTCATCAAGCCACATCTTCCAGCTCAGAGGGTTCTCCAGCTGTTGTGGTGTTAGAAGTTAACGAGAGTTCAAAAGATCCTGATGAGTTACCAAGAGAAGAGGCTTCACTCCCTGTGGATAAAAACAATGAGCCAATCAGCGAGCCCGCAGCTCTTCCAGTGACGGTAGAAATGATGCCATCACCTGAAGTGGAACAAACTGTTGTAGTAAGTCTTTTATAATATATAAATATTCGTGCTAGTGTGTATTTGCGATTCATTTTAATTGTGGCTGCAACTAACTATTATTTTGATAATACATTAATCGTTCGATTATTTTTTGGACGAACCGGATTAAAAAAAAGAGCATTAAAATGTTTAAACTTTCCAACCCTTTATTCAATAGAGAACTGCAAATTCACATTGCAAAAATACTTCAGAAAGTACAGGTTGCTCCTTGAAATAATGATTAATAAAAACAAAATTTAACAGGATTTATTTTATTGTCAGAACTAGGGCTGCAACAACGAATCGATGAAATCGATTATTAAAAGCGTTGGCAACGAATTTCATTATCGATTCGTTGTGTCGCGCGACTATTATCTTTGAGTATTAAAAGAAAGTTGCGCGCGCCGCGCAGCAGAACATCGGAGAGACCCGTACTACTGTTCTGAAACATGCGGAGGAAGAGAAGCCAATGCGATCTAAATATTTCACACTGAAATGGGGGGTGCGGGTCCTAGCGGGCAACGGACGGGGGGGGGGTGCTGCGGTTTTCTTTGCAGCGCCAGTAGTTTTAGGTTCTAATCGCCGCGCTCGACTTCAAGGTGTAACCTTTATTATTGTTCGGTCTGAAACAGCGCGCCCAGTGACGGGTGGTGCAGCAAAATTGATGTCCGGGTGGAAATCAGGAGAAAGGTCGGTCCGGGATATTTTCGGGAGGGGCTTTGAAATTCGGGAGGGTTGACATGTCTGATTGTAAGATATGCAAATGCGACATGGCCTGGCACGGGAGCACCACGGGGATGATTCATGATTTTGTGCCTAATATATTTAATTTGGCGGCTGTAAAGTATACATCATGCGATGTGTGTATGTTTTTTGTGTTAGTCCATTTTATTTGCTTACTTGATGTTCAAGGAGCAATCTGTTTAAAACAAAAGATATTTAGAAAGTGCACAGTCAGTTCTATTTTTCAATAAAGGGTTGGAAATTAATGTTTTTACATTTTTTATTTTTTTATCCGATTAATCGAACAAATAATCGACAGATGAATCGATTATTAAAATAATCGTTAGTTGCAGCTCTAGTCAGAACTATATTATCCTACACTCACAGACGCACACATTCAGACACCCCCATGTTCACTTGAAGCTTATTTATTAAATCATTATCATCATTGTAGTGCAAGTTAATGTATACATCACATCTAAATACAGCTAATCAAAAACAAAGTGCTGTGAGATGAATTTAAAATGGCATTTGTAAATAAATGCACTGGAGGCTTCTTTAATGGATCACGGTGTGTCTCCCTTTACAGGCATAACACCAACTACCGTATAACCCACATTAGACGTGCACTAGACTACCGCATAACCCACAGTAGACGTGCACTAGACTACCGCATAACCCACAGAAGACGTGCACTAGACTACCGTAAAACCCACAGTAGACGTGCACTAGACTACCGTATAACCCACAGTAGATGTGCACTAGACTACCGTAAAACCCACAGTAGACGTGCACTAGACTACCATATTTGACAGCATTAAAAAGTACAACACATTTTATTTTATTTGTCAACAATAACCGAAATGTAAGCACAAAATATATACAAGACCACAAGCAAACGCTAGCTTGATCATCTGGATGATGAGTAAACGGCAGGCTCCTTACGTTCCTCACGTCATGTTACGTTGACTTTGCATATTTTGCCATTTACACATTATTTTGTGTATTTAAGGTGAAATGCTCGCACACCTTGATTTCTCTGCCTGCGTACTGTGACTCACAACAACTGTTCTTTCCTCTACGTTATCTTTGAGTGTCGTAATAATCTTCAATAATGAAATTCTTTGCCAGCATGTTTAATAATCCATTTTTATCGATTTCATTGTTGTTGCAGCCCAAAATGTATTAAATAAATAATTCAAAAGTAGTGTATTGCCCACTTTTATTTTCATAAATGTCAATTTAAAATGTTTTTAATCAAATAAAATAAAACCAAAGCTATTCGCCCCTGCCAAGGCATTCTTTTTTATACATAGTTTGATAACAAGAAGGCACCTTTATTTTAACCGTCACCTTCATGAGCAACAGTTAACATTTATTAATCTATTTTCTAGAGCTGCAACTAACGATTATTTTAATAATCGATTCATCTGTCGATTATTTGTTCGATTAATCGATGAATCGGATAAAAAAATAAAAAATGTAAAAACATTAATTTCCAACCCTTTATTGAAAAATAGAACTGACTGTGCACTTCCTAAATATGTTTTGCACTAACAGATTGCTCCTTGAACATCAAGTAAGCAAATAAAATGGACTAACACAAAAAACATACACACATCGCATGATGTATACTTTATAGCCGCCAAATTAAATATATTAGGCACAAAATCATGAATCATTGCCGTGGTGCTCCCGTGCCAGGCCATGTCGCTTTTGCATATCTTACAATCAGACATGTCAACCCTCCCGAATTTCAAAGCCCCTCCCGAAAATCTCCCGGACCGACCTTTCTCCTGATTTCCACCCGGACATCAATTTTGCTGCACCACCCGTCACTGGGCGCGCTGTTTCAGACCGAACAATAATAAAGGTTACACCTTGAAGTCGAGCGCGGCGATTAGAACGTAAAACTACTGGCGCTGCAAAGAGCAGCACCCCCCCCCCCCCCCCCCGTTGCCCGCTAGCACCCGCACCCCCCATTTCAGATCGCATTGGCTTCTCTTCCTCCGCATGTTTCAGAACAGTAGTACGGGTCTCTCCGATGTTCTGCTGCGCGAGCGCTCAACTTTTTTTTTCTCAGCTCTGCGCGAGCGCGCAACTTTCTTTTAATACTCAAAGATAATAGTCGCGCGACACAACGAATCGATAATGAAATTCGTTGCCAACGCTTTTAATAATCGATTTTAATCGATTTCATCGATTCGTTGTTGCAGCCCTACTATTTTCTTTTTTTATGAGCAGGTGCAAGCAATAATAATAATAATAATATTTGTAAACTTTAACGTTAATGCGCAGTACAATAATTCTCTATATTAATGTGATAATAACGTGCCCATGACAAATAAAATAAGTTTACACATCATTAGAAACCAGATTAATTACAAATGTCATTTTGAGAAGAATTCTTCAACTCAGTTTGTTGGTTTTCTTTTAACTTTTAACCAATAACTCTCGTGTGTCCCAGGAAACAGAAATAAAGATGGAAACCGTTGAAGCGACGTTGGACAGACAGCCCCGTGAGACAGGTAGTTATAGAATAATAATGATAAAGTGAGATTCAGGGTTCAGGTCAAAGCAACACGTTGACACGTACCTCAGTGTGGAAGGTACTTGTGAACTTATGATTCAAGGGAATGCTTAATTATCGTAAATGATCTCCTCTCCACTGATTTCACATAAGTCTGGTAGCTCTGTTGGCTTGTTGGATGTCACAATAGGAACCAGTTGGTCTGTAGGGTGGTGACCAAAAAGTCATCCTCTCGATCTGATTTTTAACGTCACATGTCTTCTGGAGCAGGTCTGGAGGAGGAGAGGCAGAAGGAGCTGGAGAGAAAGAGGAGGAGGGACCTGTACAAGGAAAAGAGGTTTTTCTGTGAACTGTGTAACAAAGGCTTCCATCAGAAACACCAGCTGAGGAAACATGTGTCGTGCCACCTCAAACCTTTCCCCTGCAGCTCCTGTGACAAAGGCTTCTGCAAAGCCAAGAGTCTACAGAAGCACCTGCTGAGCCACGAGTTGCGGGAGGCTCAGCAGAAGGACCCGGACAAGCTGCTTCACTGCGACCAGTGCGACAGGAAGTTCAGGCTGCTGCGGCAGCTCAGAGTCCACCAGGCTTCTCACCGGCTGAAGAAGACCCCGCTGCAGTGCCACGTCTGCCAGCGCACCTTCACCTCGACCGGTGCGCTCCGCTACCACGAGGTGTCGCACGCCCAGGTGAAGCCCTTCATGTGTGACGTCTGCGGGAAAGGCTTCACCAGGAAGAAGAGCCTCCGCGAGCACCAGACCGTCCACACCGGGGCGCGGCCCTACACCTGCCCCACCTGCGGGAAGAGCTTCTCCACCGCCAGCAACTTGCGCGTCCACAAGAGGTCCCACTCCGAGGAGCGGCCCTATAAGTGCTGTGAATGCGACAAGGCCTTCAAATGTAAGATGGGGCTGCTGCAGCACCGGGTTGTCCACTCCGGGGAGAAACCCTTCATGTGTCAGACCTGCGGACTCAGCTTCGGCCTCAAGTACAACTTCCAGAGACATCTGCGCCTCCACAACGGAGAGAAGCCCTTCAGGTACTCCGCCTCACTCCTCAATGCTCCTCCAGAGGAAGAGGGCAGGGTCAGAAGTCAAAAGCATCACCAACACACATCTCAGGATTCAACATCTCCAGTTGCAGCTTGAAAATACTTCCTCTATTTTTTCTCACTAAAATAATGTTTGAAATTACTTTTATCAATTAATCTGCCAAAAAAGAAAGTGTGATTGAATCTATAAATTAAAAAGGGGACTGCACACCTAACGCCTGCAAATAACCATTTTTTAAAAACAAAATGTAACGTTTATTTGCAAAGTAGTTAATGTACATTCGGATCAGAGTTCTGTCCCATCGTGAGCAGGTTGGTACGAAGTTCAGCTTTTCTTTTTTGCACTCAAGTGAATTTTTAACTGCGATTAATTGTGTGTGTCTGTTATTTGTTCCACTTAGGTGTGATAAATGTGGAGAGGGCTTCTCGGGGACCTGGGCTCTGAAGACCCACATGCTGGTTCACGGCATGGAGAAACCCTTCATGTGTGACCTCTGTGGAAAGACCTTTTTCTACAACTGCCAGTTGCAGAAGCACCAGCAACTTGTCCACGACAACAAAGACCAGCATAAGGTGGGGGGGTTGTCGGGTAGACCCCGGCCCACCCGAGCCAAGCCCTACAGCTGTAAGAGTTGTCTGAAGAGCTTCAGCAGCAACACCACGCTGAGGACCCACGAGAAGAGCCACGCCCAGAACAAGGACTTCACCTGCGACACCTGCGGTAAGTCCTTCCACCTGCGCCACCTGTACCTGTACCACATGAGGCTGCACAGCGGCGACCGGCCCCACGTCTGCAGTATCTGCCAAAAGGGCTTTCTGCTGATGTCACAGCTGAAACAGCACGAGCTTCTGCACACTGGAGTCAAGCCTCACAAGTGTGAAGAGTGCAACAAAGAGTTCAGGACGCCGCAGAACTACCATCGCCACCTGCTGATCCACACCGGAGAAAAACCCTACGAGTGCGTGGTGTGCAACAGAAAGTTTAGGCAGTCCAACCAGCTCAAGTCTCACATGCAGATCCACACTGGGGTCAAGCTGTACACCTGCGAGCACTGCGGCCAGGGCTTCTCCGACTCAAGGCAGCTGAAGAAACATCGATGTGTAGACGACTTCCAGAGCTGTGAGTCCAGCAGCAAATGCAGAAAGCCGAAGAACGGCTTTCCCTGGGCGGAAGGCTTCGCGCAGCAGTAAGTCCCGAAGGGGGAGTAGGTTAGCCTGAGCTAGCCGAGCTTAGCATAGAGACCAGAAAGTGCTAGCCTGGCTCTTTTCACATACCAGATATACAGAGGGCGTCAAACGACTGTGTACCCATTCGCCCACTTCTTCAGTCAGACATCAGATCAAGATCCACTCTCACATTATTCGTCTAAACAGAGAATAATCCCAACGTTTTGTACTTTGCTTTAGAAGGTTTATGTATTTTTAATTTTTAAAAACAAATATACGCCAAAAAACAATTAAAAAAAACATCAGTTGTTTCTTACTCCAGTTCTGTTTAATGAGAGGCCAAACTCTTGTTATGTGTTGGAATATATTAAATTCACTGCGTTTACTGTCTTGTCTTGTCTGTCCAAACATGACTGTTACAAAGATTGTAACCTAATATAAACATACAAACAGATCACTCATAATACTGTGAACAATATTAAAGCTCTCATAACACATGATTTGTAACATGGCAAAGAGTAACCAAGTGTGTGTTCTTTTATAATATCAATCACACTTAGGGAGGACATGGTCATTGAGTGTTTAAAAGTAAATGAAATGCAATCTGTACTGAGCAACAACACAGTTGCTTTAACCTCTTGGTTCGTCAAAGGCTGATCCGCGCTTCAACAGTCTGGTTGGTTTGAACCAGATGTCAGTCATAAGCATAATCCTACGTTAGAAGAGTTGATCACTGAAACCAGGATTTTCTAACCGCACAGAATCCATATGAGGAATTCAAGACCATAGCTTGGCCCGCTGCATGTCTTTGCCATTGTGAGAATGACAAAGACATTAATTGCGTTTCTATAAAAGTAGCTGCTATTCCTAAAAAGTCCACTGGGGGTCGCACTGTGTGAGTGAGCGCATGCGTTAGACCGGGAGGAGCAGGTCGTTCACCAACGTCATGGCACGAATATACCGATATGAATGCTATAATATACAAGTCGTAAATCGGCTCATTTGATGAAAGTGTACTTTCTTGTTTCTTGTTCTTCTGAGTTTGTATCTATCATTAAAATGCACCTATTGTAAGTCACTTTGTATAAAAAGTCAGCTAAATGACGATGTAATATAACATCACATCTTTGTTTATGAAATCACTACGTTACGCGACGTTGGGAACGTTTTTAAATACAATAAGACTTTAAAACATACTGCTCTTAAGCTTAGTTTGGGCTTCTGCATTTTCAAAGAAACACAAGGTCACGCACACAGAGCCTCTTGCGTGTGTCGACCCATTTTTCTGGACTTGCGTCAAAAGTTCCGTGAGCCTCACGCAGCCTGCAAGGCTGTGATTGGTCTGCTAACTGCATCCTTTCAGGAGTCTCACATTTCCGGTTTCATAGCATAATTCCGCCATTATTAAAACGAAGATGTTTTACGAGAGAATGAATCAGTTTGAAGGGTTTTTGTCGGAAGGAAACGTAAATATGAACTACTGATACAAGCCGCCATTGGCGGACTATAAGGACGCGATGAAGGTGTCCTCATAGTGACGCAGATCTCCACAAACGTCGGTTTGCCGGTTGAACAAAGTTGGAGGAAAATACGGAACAAATATGTCCGCGAAAAAAAGTGCATTGAAAAGCAGCAGTGGCGATGCATGGGGCAAAAAAAGTCTCTATAAATAAATAAATAAACAAACCAACGACTTCCACACACAAAGACGTCACTCTGTGGTTCGTCTTCAACAAAACATGTTACTCCACCTGGTGGTCTGGAGCCTTTTTGAACCATTGTTCTGTTCCAGCCTTAAATACACTTCCTTTGCTCCTTTGTGTTGTTATCAACTAACTTTACATTTAGTTTTTTATGGAGCAATAAGAATGATATATTCTGTAACTAATTGATAAGTTTATCGGGTTTTAAGGCTTTTATTGTTAAGCTCAGCAGGTTGCTAGGCAACGGGAGCAGTGGCGGTAAAGCTGATGACGCAAACAGGAAGTCCCGCCGTAGGCCAGGCCGTCCCATGTCAGAGACCTTTTGGTCCAGACTTTGCGGTTGTTGGAGGACCAGGTCAGGTCTACGAGGGCTGCTGAAGGCTGGAGACACAGCTACAGCGTATGATCGATGGCACTCGTACAGGAAGTGATGTCATAACGGATCGCGTGATCTCTATCTCTGTAAAACGTTAATGTAACTGGCATCGCCCCTTCATCAATGAGGTTGAGAGCTGCCCTTTTTTCCGGTGAGTGGCGAACTATTCCAGCTGGAGCAGGTTCAAGTTCTTCGATGTGTTGCCATGGTGATTTTGTCAAACGTTCTTGGTGGAACCCAAAAGCCTGATCTGCGTAATCTTATCCTGAAAATGAACCGACTAACTCCGTTAGCTACGTACGAGGAACGGGGGCCAATAATGCAACATAAATGTCAACGAGGAAGAAGCTGTGATTTCCGACTCTTGCAAACGCAGCCCTGCCGGAAGTCTGTTGGCGTAAACTGATGGATTGTGCGCATGCGCGCGGCGTCAACAACTCTGTTTACTCGAGGTGTGTGGATCGTTTCGCGGTGGATTTCCTCCAGGCCCGATCACTGTTCGACCACGTTATCTGGAGCATTTTACCTGTGAGCCGCCAACACCTCGGGCTGCCGCCGTTAGAGCTGTGCGCTAGAGTTAGCCGGGAAGCTACACCAGTAGCTAACTTTAGCATTAACGTTGGTGTAGCACACGTTTAGGTGAACATAGCTTAGTTGAGTGTCACAGTACTAAACGTCTTGTTAACGTCCATATTTACCTGTGTTTGTTAACCTGTTGACTTCAGGTGAGTCCCCGTAACTTAATAGATGCTAAAGTTAGCATCTAACGTTAATTACTAAGTTAGTTGTTTCTCCGTTTCATACTTTCACACTTGTAACCAGATAAGTGAACACTAACTACAGATATCTGGTGCTATGAAGAAGAAGATGGTGTCAGATGCAGAGATGGACGGGTCAGACAGAGAAGGGAGGAAGAGAAGAAGAGCTTTGTCTCTGGAGGACTGCCGATGTCCGGTGTGTCTGGAGATCTTCCTGGAGCCGGTGACGCTTCCCTGCACACACACCTTCTGCAAGGTAACACACACACACACACACCTTCTGCAAGGTAACACACACACACACACACACACACACCTTCTGCAAGGTAACACACACACACACCTTCTGCAAGGTAACACACACACACACCTTCTGCAAGGTAACCCACACACACACCTTCTGCAAGGTAACCCACACACACACCTTCTGCAAGGTAACACACACACACACCTTCTGCAAGGTAACACACACACACACACACACACACACACCTTCTGCAAGGTAACACACACACACACCTTCTGCAAGGTAACACACACACACACCTTCTGCAAGGTAACACACACACACACCTTCTGCAAGGTAACACACACACACCTTCTGCAAGGTAACACACACACACACCTTCTGCAAGGTAACCCACAACCACACCTTCTGCAAGGTAACACACACACACACACACACACACACACCTTCTGCAAGGTAACCCACACACACACCTTCTGCAAGGTAACCCACACACACACCTTCTGCAAGGTAACACACACACACACCTTCTGCAAGGTAACACACACACACACACACACACACACACCTTCTGCAAGGTAACCCACACACACACCTTCTGCAAGGTAACCCACACACACACCTTCTGCAAGGTAACACACACACACACCTTCTGCAAGGTAACACACACACACCTTCTGCAAGGTAACACACACACACACCTTCTGCAAGGTAACCCACAACCACCTTATGTGGGGTAACACGCCTCCCCATACACACACACACCTGTATGCATGTATGTATTCATATGTGTGTACATATACCTTGTGGGTGACAACAAATGTCTATGTTGTGGTAAGGTGTGCTTCCTGGAGTCGGTGGACAAAGCCGCCCTCTGCTGCCCCCTGTGTAGAAGGAGGGTCTCTACCTGGGCCCGTCTGAACAGCAGGAAGAACTCTCTGGTGGACCAGACTCTGTGGGAACAGATTCAGACCTGCTTCCCTCTGCAGTGTCAGCGCCGCCTCACCGGGCAGGAGGAGGAGGAGGAGCAGCCTGGAGGTACAGAACATAATAATATAATCCTGATGGTCTTGTTGAGGGCAGAGGACTAAGCCCCGTGTAACATCTCAGCTAGTGTGTAGCTTCGTGTTGTGTGTGTTTTTCAGTACTTGTATCTTTCTACATCAGTGTGTTCTCCCAGAGTGAGTCAGCCTGGAGAACTGAAACAGGAATATGAGGACCAGGTCACCAAAGTAAGTTTATTCTGTAATAATTTAATCATTATCACCACTGTTGCATGGTGTATTGATACTAAGAAATGAAATAATCAGTTTTTTCATAATTAAAGGCCATGTAAGAGAGAATGATGATGAAGCTCATTCTCAGTCACTCAAGCATGACGCTTCTGACGTACAAGAACCCTCAGAAATCTTTGGGTCGCTAGACATGCCAGATACCAAAATGAACGTGTAGGAATTGTCATGATATGTCCCCTTTAGGGAATGAATAGATACTTTTATACCATAATTATACTTGCATAAACTCACTCCTACTTGTTCTTAGCTGATGGAGGAGAAGCGATTCCATGAGGAGGAGGAGAGGAAGGCCAGTGAGGACTTCATCCAGAGGCTGCTAGCTGAGGAGGAAAATCTGAGGCAGGAGGAGACAAGGAGACGAGAAGGAGATGAGAAGCTGGCTCGTCTCCTCAGCAGCCAGCTTGTAAGTGAATATGTATACATGCAAACTTTGTGGGGGTCAACAGGCCGGCCAGCGTTTCTGAGTGAGACAAGACCAAGGAGAAAAGGTGATGTGATCTACACAATAAACACTTTGATATGGCGTCTTGAGTCCTGGCCAATTAGCCTTGAGATGTCTTCATTTCCCTCCAACTTTCCATTTTCCACTTCAAATTAAAATTACCGCCGATACTGGATCATCATTAACATTATTATTAACAGGACGGAGCCCTGAGGGACTCCAGTAGTAAGAGGATCAGGTTCCTACACAGAGAGAGCAGAGCCTGAGACAAAGTTCCTCATACATTTATTTATTTGACCTGTTAAAATCAGTTGAGAACCAATTCTCATTTACAATGATGACCTGGCCAAGAGGCAGTAGCACAGATGACACAAACATCAGATTCAATACAGTATGACAAACACATTCCTACCACCTAACCCTAAATCAAATTTAAAAAGGCAAGATAGAGATGTGTTAATTTTTTTTCTCCTTCAGAACTCTGCTCCTGTCTCTCAAGGGAACGTTGGTACTCCTCATGTCAAGAATAAGAAGAAGCTGAAAAAGGAGGAGGAGGTTGGTGGAGGACAAATGGAGAAGTAGGTCCACTGGGGTCCGCTGGGACCAGTAAGTTTAGAGGACTTTGATGATTTCACTGGTTTAATTTGTATTTGTGTCCTAGGTTTCTGTTTCCACTTCCTTCTAACAACGTCTCCTCATCCTGCAGCTTCATATCCAACAAGGTAACAGCTGATGGTCCATGATGTTATTGCTTCAAATGTGTACCATTTAAATCTGTCTCCACTAGGGCTGCAACTGACCTTTTTTTTGTAATCAACTATTTTTTCCATTATTGGACTACTCTTAACGATTATTGACCACAGTGCAGGAGCGTGGAAACAAACAAAGAGGAACGTGTTCCTTTCGGCTTCAACGTGTGGCCATTGGGTTTTGAACCCTCTGCTTAGTACTAAAATGGAAAGAGAAAAACACAGAGCTTTAATGATCACGTTGTAGGCTTTAGTATGTTTTTATTATGTCAGAGTAGATCTCTCGTAAGTAAGTTGATTGTTTGAGTGCTAACTGGAGGTTAACAAAAGGACAGGTTACCACAAGTCAGACTTACTACACTGCATTTAACATCATAGCGTTACAAGACGTTCTGTAAGTGACCTTACGATAAGCTAACAAGGCTAGCGTTAACTTCTTCTTTTCCTTGGTGCATGTAGACAATGGAGACGATAGCGCCCCCAGCACTTCCTGGAGTGTATTGCAATGTTGATTGGGAAAAAACCAGTAGCTCTTAAACCTTTTATAATATACGACGCGTCAACGATTTTTTGTAATTGACATCGATTACGACGACTAATCGTTGCAGTCCTAGACTCTGCCACTCAGAGCTTAGAACCACATTATGACCATTAGCCTCTTCATGCTAAGCTAACCATGCTCCTCATTGTGCTCTTCAAACATGTAACTGTTACATCTCTTATGGCGTGTTTCCGGTACGGGTCGGGTCTGTTAACCATGATTTGAACAGTACCCTTACTTGATAGGCGTGGTGTATTCCAGAAAGTAGTGGTACCGTCACTTGATGGCGTGGTATTTGACGGAAAGTAGATTGACGTCATTCGATCGCACGAAAACTGAAAGCTAACCGCAAACAACAATGGAGACAAACAGCCGATCCTGTTCTTGCTTCTCCATATGTGGCTGTTAAAGTAATGCTGCGCGGCGACATTGTTGCGACGGTGTTGTAGTTTAAAAATAGCGCTTCGTGTGTTGTTTTTCCCCTTGCGGCACGCGCAAATGACGACACTCTTTTAACCAATCAATGTTCTGCAGCGAGTCTAGCTCCACCCTTTAGTACCAAACAACTGTGCCAGGTACCCCAACGGAAGGGTACCCAAAAAGTGGTACGGTACGGTGCGGATTTTTGGTACTTTTCTCAGTGGAGACACAAATAAAAGGGACCCGACCCGACCCGTACCGTACCGCTCGGTGGAAACGCACCATTAGAACCCCATTCTGAGCCCCAAAGACGTCAGCTAATGGGCATCTAGTAAATAAACAAATTCAGACTCTTTGTTTAGGTCACATGTCATAGATGTATAAACACTCTTTGACTTCCTGTTTCAGGAGAACATCCTCCTCCTTCAGGTGGAGCAGGTGGGGCTGCAGGTGGAGCGCCCCCCCCCCGCACTTGATTACTATGGGCAGACGGCTGGATCCTCTTTTGATCTCCACCTTCAAGTCTCAGCAGAGGGATCATCTCAGCAGGAGGTGACCAGCCGAGGCTGTCCCTCCTCTCCTGAGGTGGTGAGGGAGGCGTCTATAGGGGTCGCTGGGTTGGAGGCGGAGCTTATGTGCAGACAGCGGCAGGAGGAGGAGGACCGGAGGTTAGCTTTGCTCCTGCAGAAAGAGCTGGACCAGGAAGAGAAGCAGAGAGCCACCAACCGACGTAAAGGTTCCTCGGATCCTTACCTGCTCCGACATCAAAGCAGGCAGGAGATGAAGTCCGGCAGCTGTGACACCGCCACCCGACCCTCCCGAAGGACTACGAAGATCTCCAGCCCACCCTCCTCATCGACTAAAGACAACTGGTCCTCTACAAAGACCTCCACCCCCTCTTCCTCCAACAGCCGCACTAAACAAGCCACCCTGACGGAGATGTTCTCGTTCAGAGCTGCTGATAGTTCTTCTCCTGTGTCCCAGTAGATCCTCTAAATGTCCCCCCATGTGGAAAAATGTTCTTTTCAACCTTCTCTCCATTGCAGATGAGAGAGTGAAGGATGAATCAGTTGTTTCTGGTGAAACACGTTATTTCATCGTGACCTTTTCTAAGAAATAAAACACCTGTTTAATCCATGGTTGTTTCTACATTTTGTTCAGTTCATTTCTGCTGTTTGTCCTCTGAGGCTAAAATGTTTTCTTAGATTAAAGGTGAGTTTGATCATTATTAATACTGTAAAAAAATCAAGTGCTTTCAACTTAAAACAAGTTGCTGCCTTGTACTCCACACTAGAAAACTATCAATTTACAAATAATGGTGTGTCCTGAGACAGCAGTGAAGTCTGGTCAGATCTTTGGAGTAACGGTTTGGGTTTGTTTCCTGTTTTATTTTGTAGTTTCCTGCCTCATGTGTCGCTGGGTTAGCTTCACTTCCTGCCTTGTCCTGTGATTGTCTACAGTGTCCCCGATTGTTTCCACCTGTGTTCAATCACCTGCACCATCCCAGTGTGTTTAAGGCCTGTGTCGTCTGTCCCTCGTCGTGTCATTGAATGTCTGGTCTGCGTTTTGCCCCTCGGCCTCTTTGATTTGGAGTAATAAAGTGGTTTTGTTGTTGGCACTCTGTGTTTGGGCCCCTCTTTCAGGCCCTGACCCCTGACCCCTGCGCCGTGACAGCCTCAAGGACCAGAAATGTGAGACCGTGGAAAGGATGTAGTTAGTCCCTAACGAGCATTAAGCCACAACACAAGTGGTCTATAAACTCACCATAGACCCTGTCATTACATGAACTTTGGCTTGATTAAATTATATTTTTCTAAATGTTCTCTGAAATATTAATATTGATGGAACTTCATATACTATTGTTCAAGGACCGTTCTATCGTGTCGGTTCGGTTACCTGTAAAACTTAACTACAATTAAGTTGTAATTGTATGAATCATAATAATCTTAGCTACAACAAGGTGTAAATTAGCTTATTTTTTAAAATTGTTCTTGTTCTTCTGAGTTTGGATCCTTATGGTGGAAATGCTCTTATTGTAAGTCACTTTGGATAAAAGCATCAGCTAAATGACATGTAAATAACAGAAAGATGTTACTATGACTTATTGTTCAAATCCTTTTTTTACAGTGTAGAAGTTGCTTTTCTTTCAGCTCCTAAGAACCTCGACAGGAAATCTGCTTGTTTCAGGATAACTGGAGAACTCACAGCTGATTGTGGCTCCACCACCAACTGCCTTCCTCAATTCTATAGCTCCTCCCCTTCCTGTTAGCTTCACCACGTGGATAACTGCTGTCTGAGGGAAGGCAGCCAATAAGACTCACCTCCCTAGTGAGGTGTTCCAGGCTCAGTCAGCTGGGAAAAGGCCCCGATGGAGACCCAGGACTGAGTCTGGAAGTCACAGCTGGTAGATGAAAGGGAAGTTTGGGTCCCCGGCTGGAACTGTTGCTCCAAAGACTCACTGACTTAGTTTACTTTGTAATTAAAGGAGCAGTTTGTAATATTCAGACATGTGGTTTTCTTAAGTTGACACATTTGATGGTAACTTTTACAATTCTGGAACAAGTGGGGACAATGTTACTGCACGGCTAATTCACCAGCGTGAGCAACTAGGAAAGCCAATGCTAACTTTTTTTAATTAAGAGTGTATTTAGCTAGAAAGGTTAGAAAGTGCACTGTAGTGTTTAAATCAGGTAAAATCATTACCTCAATTTTATCAATAGTTTAACGTTGGCAAAATAAATTGTTGATAGAAAAGTGCCGTTAGAGATTAACACCACGTGAAAGTCTCTGGTGGGAACTAACTCCTCATTGTCATCTGACAGAAGAGCAGCAGGCCTCGAGGAGGCTCTGATGGTTTCAACTCGCCCTGGTGGACGTCTTTTCTCATTCGTTGCTCTCTAGCAGAAGAAGTCATTGTTGTACTGGAGAAGAATTCTCCTCCAGGTTTCTCTGTGGACCCTATCCTGAAGGTATCAGTTCTTGTTGCTCTTGGGGGGGGCTCAGCGTTAACAAGAGTCCAGGAGGCCAGGACGTCCTCCATGATCAACGGCATCATCACAATGACAGACCGCCTTGTGATGATGTCATTGATCTCAGAACGAAATCCTGTACAAATGACTGATTGTGGCTGTATTAAGTTGAGTGACACGTTTCTTATTGCTTTCATGTAAACTTTTCCCAGAATTCCAGATGATTGACTATTTTGCCTTGAAATATATATATATACCATTCTAAAGATGACCACGCTCAGGATACTTCCTGTTTTCCATTTATGTTCCTCATGATTCATCAGTTAAAAGAATGAAACAACGTCTCACAGTTTAGTTCCTCATTCTGACTCTGAACTGGATCCTCACTCATTATCATCAGCACATCTTCAGGGTGAGTTTATTTATTATCGCAATATAATAATCGTGATGAAAAAGCCCTCTTAGAAAAGTTGTAGGAATTTAAATGATCAGAAAAATAAATAAAATGATAAATAATTTAACAAAATGGGAAAATAAAAAAAATGATCTCATGTACCTTTAAGACTGTATTATGGTACAAATTGCTTTTCCACTCATTTAATTGCTAAATTATTGGGTGCATCTACATAAACTTAAAGGATTCCAGGACTCCAATGTGATGATCGCATATGAATGTACAGCGACGGCTGCTCAAAGGTTATCAATAGAATAATTACACAAACACGTTAATCAAACTTCAGCTGTCAAAATGTAAGCTTAGACGTTCTCTAACATAATAATTGTAACATGTTGTTAAACACTATTAGTTTTAAGGAGAAAGTAACTTTTTAGATTCCTAAAAATAAAATAATCCATTCATTTTGTACAACATAAAATTACAAAATAAAACTAGCCTCAGTGTTTTACAGTATATACACACTTAACGTCCTGTGACCTCCAACCCTCAGCAAAGAAAAATCCCATCCAAAACAACGTTTGACCTCAGTAAGAGAAACAGAGAAAGGATAAAAATATATAATGTATTATGTATCTATAGTAGAGTATCTAGGGCCGGTGCAAGCTGACCTGAACCAGCCCTAACTGTAGACCTGAACCAGCCTTAACTGTAGACCTGAACCAGCCTTAACTGTAGACCTGAACCAGCCTTAACTGTGGACCTGAACCAGTCTTAACTGTGGACCTGAACCAGCCTTAACTGTGGACCTGAACCAGTCTTAACTGTAGACCTGAACCAGCCTTAACTGTAGACCTGAACCAGCCTTAACTGTAGACCTGAACCAGCCGTAACTGTAGACCTGAACCAGCATTATTGTGTGTATGCATTGTATGTATGTATTATCTTAAAACACAGCTCACCTGTATGTTTAGACATGAGGGATTCAATACACAAAGGATTCAAACTAGTTAAATAGTGGGTGGGTACTGATCATTACATTGATTACTGATTACAAAGGACAAAGGTTTGACGAGGCTTCATAAGGATGCAGATGATGGCTCAGCATAAGCCATCTAATAATAATAATAACACATTATATGTTATTGTTAACACTGTGCTAACCTCTGGCAGATGTGTGTGTCCAGGTGTCTGCGAAGTGTTGCCGTCTCTCTGGTCGCCTTGGCGATCATCTGCATGCTGTGCAACATCCTGCTGTTGGTTCCTGAATTGAAGATCCACTTCTTGCTGGAGGGTCATGTGACCAGAGAGGCCACCTGGGTCACGGGCCTGTGGGGGTCCGGTTTAGTGGTATGTGTGTGTGTGTCATGTGCTGTATGATGCATGTGGTAATGATGACAACTGCAGTGTGTTATTGACTCATGGAAGTTGTGTTATACTGGTGTATTGTCACATTTTTAATTTAACACATGTTTAATTTCTCCTCTCAGCTTAATTCCACCTTGTGTTTCTTCTCACTTTTGAAGTGTCTGTATGTTTCTGTAGAACATTATAGAACTTGTCCGTATGTTATTGTAGAAGCCGTCAGCTATTTATTTCACACAGAATTCTGAGATTCTGGAACATCTTTGTTCCAACCCAGTCTCCAAAAAAAGCGTGAAATGGCTACGTTGGTCCACCGTGATAAACGTAGTCATGTCACGTTTTCCCCCAAAATAACGTTACTATGTTACGTTTCTTTTGGCCCATTCATTTACATTGCTTTGCAAATAGGTCACGTGACTATCAAGTTTCCCGGTAGCAAAAAGAAAAACATGGCGGACGGTCAGCATAATCTCCGTGAAAAACACAATATTTTAAGAAAGCATCAGCATTTGTATGCATTTCGATGGCATTTCTAGCGAGAAGTATGCGTTATTCTTTCATAATCTTCTATCAGAGACTGTAGAAGACCTTCCGTTTATTCGTTTCTGCGAAGATTTGAGTGTCTCTTTGAGAAAGCGTGGCTACGCAACGCCTTTAACGGCGCATTATTAAAAAAACACTTCCAGTGGGGGCGTTACCGTAAAGAAGCGTTCAGCCTTAAAGCCACTAATCGCCAAACAAAACAAACTCAAAGCACACGAATCACATTATGACTTTTTAAACATAAATTCCCTTACTTTTATGAGTTTTCAATGAAAGAATGCATAATTTCCGGGTGTAGGCAAGCCCGGGACATCCCGAATTATGGGCAATTTTGATTTGTCCAGCTTTTTGACAGCTCCAGTCCCGACTTCCAATCACAGCCTCCTAAGTCAATGACGCGCCTTAAACTCTCGGTTGTTGGGTGAGTGCAACTTCCCCCCCCCGAACATTACGTCTTGTTTACATGGAAAAGGGGGGCGGGGCTTCGCCTTCAGAGCGGAGCGTCATTTCTCGCTCCACACGTCTCCTCTTTTTACTGGCCAGGAAAACGGGCGATCTATCCCACGTGGGTCTGGCTCCATTCCATTGGCTCTGACGAATCCACGGAGAGGCGGGACTTATAATTTGCCCGGCAAACGGAGAGATTTGAACTCCATTGCTTGCCCTGTGCGTGAAGTGGCCGTGAGGCCTCCACTAAAGTCTCTCTCTATTTGTTCTGCTTTACTCAATAAAAGTAAAACCTTTACAGATATACTGTACACACACTAGGCTAACATAACGGAGATTCCAGGCTTTGTCCTTTATGTTTTATGGGGATAAAGCCTCTGTAAGTAGTTTTTTCCCAAGCAAATCTGAGTTTCTTCTGTTTTTTGTGTGTCCCATACAAATATCAAAATATATATACTGATTTTCACATCCAAACACACTCACTTATGTTCCCTTTTATCATGACAACAAGAAATTTCAAGATAAACCTTTTGCTTTCATAAATATGACAGTTTTAGTGTGTAAATGCCCAGCAGTGTACAGTCCGGGGGCCCCTATCGGGCCACTTGTTAGATGGTTCGATTAGTCTATCACTACTATACTTTGATCTGACGACTAATTTGCACATCATGCTCGTACCGGCATGGCTTCGCCCTTCCCAGGCATAGTTCATCATCTTCCGGGGTCCTATAGCCAGTGTTGGTAAAGTTTACTTTCTACATTAACTAGTTCAAAGTTTAGTTCACACATTTTAAAAATGAACTAGTTCAGTTCATAGTTCAAAATATTTGAAATAAGTTCACGGTTCCAAAAAATGAACTAGTTTAGTTCTTTTTTTCCATACGTTGCTGCGAGCTATTTTTTTTATTTTATTATTGCCACAGCCCAGAACCACAGACAGCAATTATTTGATCAGTTTTAACACTGAAGCGATGCATCAGATTTAATCTTCATATCCAATTTTGAATCCTTATCCAACCAGGGTTTACATTAGCATTGAGGGGACAGCATTTCCCCTTTGTTGCTTTAATGTTGCTGTCATTCACTCCACACTAGCAGCAGTTGCAGAGTTCACCCCTACACTACATTCTCAAACACATGCTGCTTAAATGGTCTTTTTTAAATAAGGTATTATAAAAAGAAAAACAGGACAGTAATCATTAAGGTGCAAATGTTTGCAAAGAAAGGTCAGATTCCTCCCATCCTTACCGACCTTGTCAGTAACTTCATAAAACTCTTTAAAATTATTATACGCCGCCTCTGCTACACTTATCAATGCGCGTTTACGGTGTGTTTTCTATAGAAATCTGGCACCCCATTGAACGACATTAACCTGAAAGAACGTGCCGTAGAAACCAGAATGAACGAGTTCACAGTAACGTTCATCGGGCATTAATACAGTACGTTCAGTTCACGTTCGCCCAAAATATCAACGAGTTCATGAACTATCGTTCAATGAACGCGTTCAGGCACAACACTGTCCCAAAAGGGCCGGGATCGCACCTCACCCAGCATGCCTCGGCCTTCACTTTTTTCACTACAGAGTTTTGTTGCACCCTGTGACTCCGGCGTTAGACTCCTTCGACTGAGTTTCAAGATGGGTTGGATGGGTTACTGACTAAAATGTATGCCCCCACCCCCTAACTGCCTCAGGGCAAGTTGTAAATATAATAAGTCAAATAAGTCAAACAAGCAAGTTGTATCTGGTTTAACCCTTTTATTCCTGTAGGCGTTTTTTAGGCCTCATGCTGGAAATTGCATTTACACACTAAAACTAGGATAACGCATGTCTGATGATAGTGACAGTGAGTCTGTCGATCAAGATGAGGATGGAGACATAGTAGAGGTTGAAAATCCTCCTTGTTGAACACCCCACAATACATTCTGTGCTCCCTCTGGCATAACATTTCTAATGATATCATGTCCCCCCCTTCAGTATTTTAAGACATTCTTCAGGTTATTGTAGGCCAGTTGAATGTGTATGCCATACAATTTGACACAAAAAAGCCCTTTAAGTTTACATGTTTTGTATGTGGATTTTGTACATACAGTGTTGGTCATTTAATTTCTTTGTTTAATATTTTTGAATTTATGTTTGAATCCATTTGTGGTTAATGTGCTCAAAATGCACTACTTTCTTAATGCTTACATTGCTTGTTTGACCTATTATATTTACAAGTTGCCCTGAGGCAACAGACCTAAATCAAGTTAGGGGGTGGGGGCATATATTTTAGTCAGTAACCCATCAAACCCATCTAACAAGTGGCCGGATAGGGGCCCTCGGACCGTACACTGCTGGGCATTTACACACTAAAACTGTCATATTTATGAAAGCAAAAGGTTTATCTTGAAATTTCTTGTTGTCATGATAAAAGGGAACATAAGTGAGTGTGTTTGGATGTGAAAATCAGTATATATATTTTGATATTTGTATGGGACACACAAAAAACAGAAGAAACTCAGATTTGCTTGGGAAAAAACTACTTACAGAGGCTTTATCCCCATAAAACATAAAGGACAAAGCCTGGAATCTCCGTTATGTTAGCCTAGTGTGTGTACAGTATATCTGTAAAGGTTTTACTTTTATTGAGTAAAGCAGAACAAATAGAGAGAGACTTTAGTGGAGGCCTCACGGCCACTTCACGCACAGGGCAAGCAATGGAGTTCAAATCTCTCCGTTTGCCGGGCAAATTATAAGTCCCGCCTCTCCGTGGATTCGTCAGAGCCAATGGAATGGAGCCAGACCCACGTGGGATAGATCGCCCGTTTTCCTGGCCAGTAAAAAGAGGAGACGTGTGGAGCGAGAAATGACGCTCCGCTCTGAAGGCGAAGCCCCGCCCCCCTTTTCCATGTAAACAAGACGTAATGTTCGGGGGGGGGAAGTTGCACTCACCCAACAACCGAGAGTTTAAGGCGCGTCATTGACTTAGGAGGCTGTGATTGGAAGTCGGGACTGGAGCTGTCAAAAAGCTGGACAAATCAAAATTGCCCATAATTCGGGATGTCCCGGGCTTGCCTACACCCGGAAATTATGCATTCTTTCATTGAAAACTCATAAAAGTAAGGGAATTTATGTTTAAAAAGTCATAATGTGATTCGTGTGCTTTGAGTTTGTTTTGTTTGGCGATTAGTGGCTTTAAGGCTGAACGCTTCTTTACGGTAACGCCCCCACTGGAAGTGTTTTTTTAATAATGCGCCGTTAAAGGCGTTGCGTAGCCACGCTTTCTCAAAGAGACACTCAAATCTTCGCAGAAACGAATAAACGGAAGGTCTTCTACAGTCTCTGATAGAAGATTATGAAAGAATAACGCATACTTCTCGCTAGAAATGCCATCGAAATGCATACAAATGCTGATGCTTTCTTAAAATATTGTGTTTTTCACGGAGATTATGCTGACCGTCCGCCATGTTTTTCTTTTTGCTACCGGGAAACTTGATAGTCACGTGACCTATTTGCAAAGCAATGTAAATGAATGGGCCAAAAGAAACGTAACATAGTAACGTTATTTTGGGGGAAAACGTGACATGACTACGTTTATCACGGTGGACCAACGTAGCCATTTCACGCTTTTTTTGGAGACTGGGTTGCTTTGTTCTCACACTTCAGTAAACTTGTGCGGTTCTTTTTGTTTTGTCATCATTCAGTGAAAACCTTTCAAATTTAAATGAGATATTATAATAATAAAAGCTCAATATGAATGTTCATGGTAAAATAAGATTTATGTTTCCTTTGAGATTCTGGCGGGTGCTCGAGCCTTTTTGCAGAGCAGTCGGACCAGAGGCTGCTGTGCTTTCAGACGTCAGGTCAGATGATATATATCTATATATACACAAATATATATATAACCTCTAACCCTAAATATATACAGCAGGGGAAATAAGTATTGAACATGTCACTATTTTTCTCAGTAAATATATTTCCAAAGGAGCTGTTGACATGAAATTCACCGGATGTTGGTAACAACCCAAGTAATAAATACATACAAAGAAACCAGAAGAAATAAAGTTATGTGTAATAATGTCAAATGACACAGGGAAAAAGTATTTCTGGTGAAAATTTCATGTCAATACTTATTTCACTTGCTCTATATGTATACAAACATATGTACATCTATATACATATATATGTATAAGCAATATAAATACCTGTGTGTCCAGATGCTGTGCCAGGTGGTCTACTCCTGTGTGTGTCTGCTAGCGGCTGGTTTCTGCAGTCTGGTCAGTTTCACTGGTCTCTCTCAGGGCCCCCACTGTCTGTATAACACCACCCCCACCCCTGCCTGGGGGGTCCCACTGCAACCCCAACCAAACCGGTGAGACACTCCAAGACCTCCACTTTAACAAAGTTAAAAGTGGACGTCATGACTCTGAAACTGTAACTCTGGCTGTACACCCCCCCCACCCCCCTCTGGTTTAGTCATGCAGGCTACCTCTACAACAGGACTCTGTGGTCTGGAGTGTGTCTGGAGCCCAGAGGTGTGGTCCAGTGGAACGTAGTTCTGTTCAGTGTGATGGGGGGGGCCAGTGGGCTACAGATGGTCCTCTGCGGGGCCAACATCCTCAACTCAATGGTGGGACTGATCCTTGGTCAGAGGGAGTGATCCTGTGAGGACCAATCACAATCTAGGTGTGTGTGTGTGTGTGTGTGTGTGTGTGTGTGTGTTACAGGTCGGTCCAGAAGATCTTGTGAGGACACTGACTGATGAAATCTTTATTGTATAAAGTTATAAAAACGTTTATTGTGGCAAGACCCTTGTTTTATTTTCAGTTACAGGCTTTAAAAGAATTGAATGAAGAAAAACAACCACCAATAAGGGTCGCCACCCGTCCCTTAAAATACGGAATCGTCCCGTATCTGAGCATGAAATAGCACGTCCCGTTTTGAATAAATACGGGTCGGGGTTTGTCCCATATTTTCCGATTTGTCTTCAATGCAGCATCACATGCAAATAATCTCACCCGAATTTGGTGAAGACTCGTCCAAACAGCTCTGCTGTTGTGCCTCTTGAAGCGAGATCTGCAGGATTGTGTGTAGTATTTACATACCATCTGAGATCTTGAGAATCTCTGCAACTCTGTTTGCTACAAAGATTCGAAACCTTGAAGTTTCAAGTATTTCAGTACCAAAGTGCTATCTGTCCAGAAGATGGAGTCTTCAAGCAGTAGTTTTAGTTCTTTAAGCCAAAGTTTGTCTATACGTCTACAACTGCCGCTGTTAATTCCATGCGTGGATTTCTAACAGGTTTTAGAGGGGCAACCCTGGATTTTCCCATAAGGAATGTACTGTATATTTCAGATATTGAGCTGTAGGTAGGTTACAGTACCGTAACCCCCCTCACTTGCGTCGGCAATTGAGCAGTAATTACCTCTCCGAAGCTACAAGGTTTTAGGCATCTTTTGATGTTGAAGCCTTCCAACAGATGTAGCTCCTTCACCCAGTTTATCCATTCCTGAGCAACTGGGCTGGTATGATGTCATCCCATCTCAGCCCCTTCTGGCACAGGTCCTGAAGAATCCTTTTAGCCTTGAAGACCACCGGAGACAAGATCCCGAGAGGGTCGTAGAAGAAATCAGTAAACATGACCACTTATACAAGCCGTCATTCGCAGACTTTAATTACGCAGCTCCAGTTCATGGACTCAGATCTCCTCAAACTGCGTCAGTTGTGAACAAAGTTGTGGAGGAAAATACGGGACAAATATATGAAAAGCAGCAGTGGCGATGTAGGGGCAAAAAAGTCTCTGATAAATGAATAAATAAACGAACCAAGGATTTCCACACACAAAGACGTCACTCTCTAGGGTTAGGGTTTTAGAACCATGAAACGAGTCGACACAAGACGCAGAAGCAGAATGCCCCACCCTCGATACGTGAAGAGGCCGAGGTTCTTGCTCAGCCTCACGCGGCAGTGAAAAGCAGGAAGGCAGGCTGCCGGTCCATACAAAATAAAAGTAATTGAATTGAACAAACTTCAAAAGATTAACCCCAGCGCATGTCTTAGGACTGTGGGAGGAAGCTGGAGTAACTGGATGGAACCCACGCAGACACAGAAAGTTGCTGCATAGTGCTAACCACACCACCCCATACACATAATTCAACACACTCAAACCTACACACACTATTTTCTATTATGTTCTGAGTTCTATTTGTTGTATCTTTTTTTTAAGATCATCCTTCTATTTTAAACTTTGACATCATGCTCATTTACACAAACAAAGAACAATTAAATCAATTGAATTGACTGTTTACAGAATGATTTCGGATCAGAACACAAAGAAACCATGAAAACAACTCTGTCAGCTGAAGGAGTTCGGGGGACACAAATGGCGTAGATATGGATATTTCATACAGTCTGGTGGAGCCTCCGGGGTGTCAGGGTGGTATTGTGCAGAGGGTATGGCCAGTGTGGCCGGTTCCGAAGGTCAGGATGCGATGGTTTACTTGGTCCATCAGTGCAGCACCTCCCTGTCAGCTGACCCGGGGCGGGTGGGGTAGATGTGAAGCTGAGGGAGGTCGATACCGTCGTTGTGCAGATCCTCGTGTTTCTGTAAACCATGGAGCTTCAATAGAAGTTCACCGACAAAGACCTGATGGGAGAAGACACAGAAAAAGAGGAGTCAGCTCTCAGGCAGGACTGTTCATAAAGTGTCATCATGTAGACACCATCATGTTTTCAAAGTCCAACAAACCAAACTAACCCTGAGACTTCTGCAGCTACTAGGAGTCCGATGGCCTCTGAGGACCATGAACATACATACGAAGTGCCAACTATAACACTTTATTAATCCTCAGTGGGACACTCATTTGCCAACAACAGAATCATACAGACAACAAGACAAGAAACACATTTCAATGGACAAATGATCCCAGAAGATGCCTTATAAAACATGACCAACATCATGAAAATGCTACAGCTTACAGTTGAAAGGGTCACTGGTCTCCCCCTTATGGCTATATTGAATTTAAAGGTGTCAGATTGGATGCACCACCGCACCCCATGTGCTCTCTCAGCAGGTAGCATGTCTTGTCTTGTGAACCAGCCTTTCTGATCAGCTTATTGATGCTTTCAACTTTGTCAGCCGTAGTAATGGTGCCCCGCCAGCAGAGCACAGCATACCAACAAACAGCCAGGAATGATTGTTTGTTGTTGTTTAGATAGTATTCCTGTTGTTTTAGAATAATAGTTGTTGATTTTAAACAGCATAGTGTTGTTGTTATAACTGTTATACTTTAAAGGGCAGTGATTTGCTGTGATTTCTTTAGCTATAGTAATAATAGTTTATAATTCTGGGCGTGAACTTCAAACTGCTCACTCTTAGTCTGTAATATTGCTTTGACAATTGACTTATTGAGTCCATTATGACACGTAATCTATGGTTTGGTTATTGGTGCCTGAACCCAGGGGGGTGCCCAGTTACTATTGTCTGTGAAAGATCTAAATGACATTAATCATTTTGTTTCATACTAGCTAATAACCAAACACACTCATAACTGCGCACAACAACAAAAATAAAACAGATGGCATCGGAGGAAATGAGGAGCTGGAGGCTCCAGATGTGACCTCCACTAATCATTGGTGGCACCCTGCTTCTTACAGAGAATCTGTTTCATAGCAGACATAATAAAATCTAAGCCCTCTATGAGCCCCAGACAGACTATAATGCTGAACCTCCATTACATTAATATTCATTTATTGTTTCATATTTTCTGATGAACAACACTAAAACTGCCCTGAGATTTGTTTCACTCCTTTCATTGAATTGAATCTTTACCTTCATGTTTATAGACTCACCTTTGATTCCTTGTTACAGGAGTGAAAGAGGTCCTGAAAACGAGAGAGAGACACGTGAGACACCAAGAGAAAGGACGTAGAGGCACATGGAGATGGACGTATATTTACGTGCAGTCTCTGAGTCCTCTCCTCATCCGTCCTTAAGTCCAGAAGTTCATCAATGTTCACCTCCTCTGGCATGTCCTCCTCCTGTGGAGACATTTATACAATTTTCATGTGTATACAGATTTTGTCAGGTTAAAATAATATAATACATTTAGGGCATAATAAGATGTAATTATATTATTTAATAATAAAATAATAAATAATAAACTCTGCCATCCAACAAACACATTATTCCACCAACATCTTGATCAAGCAATGCTTCTCACAGCTGCACCCTTCTTCCATTAAAACTTCAACTTCAACAATGTTTTTAATATTCTTCTTCTTTTTCTCATTTTGATTCTATTCATCCATTCATCGGTTGTCACGGTGATCAAACCCCCGACGTCTGCTGATGGGGAGTCTGTCTGAAATCTCTCCTTTAATTCAGTGTGCATCTGTGTGTGTGTGTGTGTGTGTGTGTCTGGTTGTGTGTGTGTGTGTGTCTGGTTGTGTCTTGTTGTGTGTGCGTGTGTCTGGTTGTGTGTGTGTGTCTGGTTGTGTGTGTGTGTGTGTGTCTCTGACAGGAAATGAGCAGATATGATTATCTATTTAACACCAAACACACATACACTACATCATCCTTCCCCCTCTTTCAATATGTCTACTATGTATTCATGTATACGTGTGTGTGTGTGTGTGTGTGTCATCAATCTTCCCACTTATGCAGCTTTTACCGTCTCTCACAGGTCAATAAAAGCCTCTCTGGAGGATAAGACACATAAGACAATCCCAGCAATGAAAGAGACTCCAGGAGGCCAACTGGGATTTAAAGACTCAATACCTTGTTAGTTCTTAACTTTAGCCATTTAACCAGCAAACTTTCACCATTTTTACCTGGATGCTCCTGCAGAACAAGATTCTCATCCATGTAGAAATTATCATCAGTGTAGATATAGAGCTGATTATCATCAGTGTAGATATAGAGCTGATTATCATCAGTGTAGATATAGAACTGATTATCATCAGTGTAGATATAGAACTGATTATCATCAGTGTAGATATAGAACTGATTATCATCAGTGTAGATATAGAACTGATTATCATCAGTGTAGATATAGAGCTGATTATCATCAGTGTAGATATAGAGCTGATTATCATCAGTGTAGATATAGAACTGATTATCATCAGTGTAGATATAGAACTGATTATCATCAGTGTAGATATAGAACTGATTATCATCAGTGTAGATATAGAGCTGATTATCATCAGTGTAGATATAGAACTGATTATCATCAGTGTAGATATAGAGCTGATTATCATCAGTGTAGATATAGAGCTGATTATCATCAGTGTAGATATAGAACTGATTATCATCAGTGTAGATATAGAGCTGATTATCATCAGTGTAGATATAGAGCTGATTATCATCAGTGTAGATATAGAGCTGATTATCATCAGTGTAGATATAGAGCTGATTATCATCAGTGTAGATATAGAGCTGATTATCATCAGTGTAGATATAGAACTGATTATCATCAGTGTAGATATAGAGCTGATTATCATCAGTGTAGATATAGAGCTGATTATCATCAGTGTAGATATAGAACTGATTATCATCAGTGTAGATATAGAACTGATTATCATCAGTGTAGATATAGAACTGATTATCATCAGTGTAGATATAGAGCTGATTATCATCAGTGTAGATATAGAACTGATTATCATCAGTGTAGATATAGAACTGATTATCATCAGTGTAGATATAGAACTGATTATCATCAGTGTAGTACTCGTAGTAGTTGTGTCATTTGTACTTCTATTGAATAGTACTTGTAGCAACTCCCATGAGTACTGTAGTAGTACTCATGGGAGTATTTCCAGTACTAACACTAGTAGTAGTAGTTTTAGAGAGTAGTACCAGCCACACTTGTACTAGTATGCATACTACTCACCCTTCCTCTGTACAGCTCCTCCAGTCCACAGTCAATCCACTTCTCCACCTCCATCCTCCTCTGCAGCTCCTTCCGGTTGTACTTCACAGTGACCCGGATCTGCCGGCGCTGAAGGTTCTGAACCGCATCACGATCAGCACCGGCCCGGCTGGGGGACTGATTACTACACGACTTATTCATCCGCCGTCCCACCCGGTTAGCCGCCATCAGGACCGACACGGCCGGCCACTCAAACAACCCCCAACCAGGTCAAATATTCACAAGATGAAATAATCCTCCTAAGACTTTCAAGACTCAATTAAAACGTATTAAGAAATCAGAATTTCAATAAGAAATACTACTACCACTACTACTACTATTAAATAATAATTAAATAATAACAACAGAAACGGAATTTGTAATATCCTAAATTATCTTATTTCTTCCCTTTCTGGAAAACTTCTCTCCGCTTTGTGGTTTTAAATACTATACAATATAGATTGCATAATAATTATATTTAATTATGAATGAATAAATGAATTCTAGTGAAGCTTTCAAAATAGAAAATAACAGAAAATAGTCAGAATGAGCCAGTGGCCAGTCGTAGCTGCGCGAGCAGATTGACAGAAAATCGACAGGGCGGCACCACGCTGCTTGTGGTGCGTTAAGGGGCTGTCGAGATTTCTGACTCTCAGACAGAGAATGTGAAGCTAAATTAATAATTGTGATAATTATAATCAGCATAAAATGCTTCCATCACATTTATGGAATGAATATGGCCAAATAGTATTAATCTCGTCAGGTTGTTTGAGTTTCCTCAGAAATAGTATTTCTATTAAACTGAGCTATAAAGGAAACTGTTGTATGCTGTAAAACACACGATTTTATTTAATTCTGACTTTTCTGGGACGAACAGGAAGGCAGCATGAGAGGATCCTGCTGGGTCCTAGTGCTCCTCGAATTCGTGGGTTAAAGGTGAATAAATGAGCATTAACGATACCTGGTGGTGGCCATATGCACTGCAGCCTGAAGGATGCCTTCAACTTTATATTACTCCTGACATAATGATCATGAATTTTATTTCCATAAAAATCTGATGACAACTAATTATCTTTATTTTGTATTCTATATCTTATTCATATCTTTGTATATTATATTGTTAATTAAATTGTACATTATTCTCCTTTGTTCTGTATGCTGCACCCACCATGACAAGTTCCTTACCTGGCAAACACCTGTTTTCCTGATTCAGAACTTAAAAGATTGTTTAGTTTAAGCACCAAAGACACAAATGTGTGTATATTGTAATAGAGTTGGATAGTTAGATACACAGATAAATACACTGAAAACGTAACCAATTTGAAGTCTGTGAGGGAATATTAATATTAAATTATCTGACGCTTTTATATAAACAATACTTTTTGTTATTAATAGTAAGAATTGAATGATGGATTATCAAGAAAACGTTGGACTGAATGTTATAAACAAATGACAATGACGCAGGTTGTGGGCGTGGCTTCGATTACCTCACCTGTCCTTTTAGGTAAATCTACCTGCGACAACAAAAAGCCACCAAACGAGGAAGTGCACGCGGAGCCGAGCCACCCTGATCTTTACGAGTTTAAGTTTCACCTCAAAACACGATGGCTCGGTCTATACTCCTGGTCTGGGTTCTCGTCGGGACCGGTGTAGTTCTGGGCTGTGACTGGGACCAGTCCGTTGTTCCGGATCAGGATCTGAGCGTCATAGACGGCTTTATGATCGACGTGAACAAGATCTCGGAGGTCTCGGACCCGGAGTCCTGCCGGTCTAAGTGCTGCTCCGAGCCGGACTGCGACATGGCCTTGGTCCGGTTCCCAGCAGACGGGAAACCCCAATGCATCCTGGTCAAGTGTCTGGTCCTGGACCAGGACGTGTGTGTCCTTGAGCCCGCAACTCAGTCCAAGGTTTATCGCAAGAACGGCACGCGCGAGTCCGGTCGGAAGCAGGCGCGAGGCGGGGAGGGGCTGCGCGCGGTCCCGCTGATGGTCCCGTGGAACCCCAGGAGCGACAGTAAGATGATCGATATGTGTGATTATTGATTCATTGGTGTATACACGTGTGCTTTAACTTGGCACTCAAGACTTCAGACTCCAATTTAGAAAAAAATCAAATAATTAATTAGTGAGTGAATGTTGTTGGTGCTGCTGAAATATCAAATTCCACTGGATGGTACGACCTGCATTAAATGCTGAATAAAAGGTTAAACGAATATGTTGAATATGAGGTGCGTTCCTCTGACATCATTAGATCCACCGGTCAGGTGACTGCGGAATGCGGCTCTGTGGTCTGACCGGTCGCTCCACTTCTTAGAAGTTTAGAATGTTTCCTCAACAACTCCTCCTGCCAGATCCCTGCCAGACAATTCATTAGAGCTTCATATCGAATGATCATTTGATGGAGCTTTACATTGAAAGGTTATTAATTGAGCTTTATATTGAAGCATCATTAATTGGAGCTTTAAGTTGAAGGATCATTGATTGCAGTTTTATATTTAAGGATCATTTGATGGAGCTGAATCATTAACTGTAGCTTTATATTGTAGCTTCATTAATTCAAGTATTATATTAAAGGATCATTTATTGGTATTAAAGCAGCTATAGCAATAGCATAATCGTGATGGCAATAGATATTATATCGTGATAATAAAGAATTTAGTCTAGTAACTGATGCACGAACTGGCAGTAGTAACTCTAGTACTGACGATAGTGGCTCTAGTACAGGTAGTAGTAACTGTGAGTACAGTGAGAAATACTTCTGATTACAAGATATTTCTGATTTTGTCTGTCCAGGTGTTTCTCAGGAAGCTGACCGTGCAAAGAGCCGTGAGGAGAAAGGTGTGTGTGTGTGTGTGTGTGGGTGTGTGGGGGTGTGTGTGTGTGTGTGTGTGTCAGTAACAATGCTCAGTGTAGTGTTTTGTGACTCATTTCTTCTTCTCTCCAACAGAAATGTCTGCCTCAGACTTCACTGGTATGTTAGGCCACATACACACATTCTTTATTGTGTCTCTGCCCCCCCCCCCCCCCTTAGTGTAAAGGAATAAAAGATGCATTCATTATTTTCAAGTGAAAGGAGTACATGTACTATTTAGAAGACTCATCCTAAAGTCATAATCTAACAGAACCAGGTGTGTTAGTGAAATAGTGTTTTTGACCTATCAGAGCACTGTGGGGCGGAGCCTGAGGTGGGTCCTTGCAGAGCAGCCTTCCAGCATTGGTACTACAACAGTGAGACCGGTACCTGTCAATCATTTATCTATGGAGGCTGCAAAGGCAACAAGAACAACTACAACAGCAAGGAAAGGTGCATGGCAACATGTGCAGGTGAGCAACACACCTGTGTGCCCCTGTAACCGTGGGTAACTGACCCGTGCTCACCCATAACAGTAAGAAAATAATGTGTGAATACATGTTAATGATTCCTCACAATAAGGATTAACAATGTTGTTACATGTCGTTTAACTGATGCTTTTATCCAAAGCGACTTAAAATAAGTGCGTTTCAACCATAGATACATTATAACTAATAATAAAATCAGTAGCATTTACTACAAATCTTGTAGTACAAATGTGTTTTTTTCACATTTTTGTGCAATATTTTTGTTTTTGTGGTGTTTTTAATGAAAACATGTTCTCTCATCACAACAAAATGATTTAGACGTAGCTTCATGGTGACCAGGGCTATTTTTCCACTGGGTGACATTCATGTGATGAGGGTCTAACGGGGAAAACAGGGTCAACTGAAGGGAACGTGTCTCTCTTTCCGCAGTCAGAGTTCTTCCGTCCTCCGAGAAAGTTGTTGCTGATGATGACGACATGTCGTCAGAATACAGAGGTAAAAGAAATCTACCCAGATTCTATTCTGACTGCTAATTGTAAATGAAACAAAACCAGCAAACTGAGAAAATGGATTCTGTAACATTCATTAAATGACTGGTGTTTTATCTGAAGAGGGTTGCATGGTGACCTCTGACCCCGGTCTCTGCCGAGCCGCCTTCCCCATGTTCTACTACGACGTGAAAGCTGCCACCTGCCGCTCCTTCATCTACGGAGGCTGTGGAGGGAACCAGAACCGCTACAGCACCATGGAGGAGTGCGTGAGCCGCTGCTCGGGGGAAGGTGAGGACCCAGCATCCGCTTTCACGGGCCAGAGTACTGTGAGGGGTACTGTGAGTGTGGATGTATGTATATATATATAGAATACCATATCTTCTTTCTATATAATGATGTGTGTTCTACATCAAGGTTCCTTTGACCATCGTGGAAAAGTTCGTGACCGTTGGACAGCAGGTTGGTTTTTGCCTTTTGTTCAGAAACCAGAGTACTGTGAGTACTAAGATCATGGCGGCCTAGTACTAATGAAATCTGAATACTGTGTCTTATGTACTATGATGACGTCCCGATTCTGACCCCTCTAACATCTGCTCCAGGTGTCTTCCTTTTCGTTACCCTAGCAACCGTCTCTGCTCTGATGCTGGTAACGCTCGTTGTCATAACGATGAGACGTCACCGTCTGACTCGACAGCCATCTTCCATCAGGTATTATTGATTATTATTCATATTTATTTTCCCATTCTCTTCATACATGTGATGTGGGACCCCTCAAAGGTTCCTTTGTCCGAGGGGGAGAGGTGATTTAAATGGTTGTTCGATTGATTGATGTAGGGATTTATTGATTGAGTCATGGGTCATTCATAGAATGATTGATAGAGGTATTGATTGGCTGATCAAGGTGATAATAGATGTAGTAATGTATTGATGGATTAAGGTAATAATTGATGTATGTATGATTGATTGATGGGGGTATTGATTGAAGTAATGGTGATATGTGACTGTCCCTGCAGTGATAAGGAGGAGCTGCTCCCAGAAGCAGATGATCAGTCCTCTCTGGAGTCTCTGTCCATCCCAGAGAGCCCCAAATAGAACCTGTTCGCTATCAATAACTCGCGGGTTCCATCTTCCGACCCACACAGAACTGTTTAGCAGCTAACTTTACTTCTGTAGCTTGAAGGTTGATTCAATGAAACAGGAAATTAAATAATGATTACATTAAACCTTCATTTGAAGTAATTAGAGATTTTATAATGTCTGTGTTCTTTTAGTAATCATGAATTACTTTGTTTTTCTGTATAAATCAGTACAATGAAGGTATGACTTTGACTCTGGTGACTTAAGGTAGATTGATATCACTTTTTAGATTTTATGGGTTAATCAATTAAATAAGTAATCAAGAATGTGTTTTTAATTAGTGTGTGTCCCATGATGCGACGTGGTGGACCCTGAAGGTCACACAGGTCATGGAAAATTCATTTATTGACTATTACAGATGACTTCATGTGTTAAACGTTGGGACTCTTGTTACATGCAAATATTAGTTTCATATCAATGTGTCATTGTCATTTATCAATGATTCTGAGAGAATGTTTAATCTTTCTGCCGTGTATTTCAACTAAAGGTCTCAGCTGTTAACTCTGTACTGTAATATCTCAATAAAACTTTACTACTTTAAGTGTATGATGTTCAAATCGACACACATTGAACCAAGGGCGTAACCATGGTTTAGATCAGTGGTTCTCAACTGGTTTGGCTCCGGCACCCACCATCACCCCTTTATGACAATCCGCGACCCAAATCGATCGGTCAACGGGGGGAGGGGGGGGGGCTTCCGCGTTCTAATTGACTGAAAACATGGACGGACGAGCTGGAAAAAACCTTCAAAATAAAATCACATTTTTTTTTTTAAACATGCAAAGGCCCGGTCGCGACCCACCAGTTGAGAAACACTGGTTTAGACATTGGGGGGGTCCATGTGTACAAATAAATGAGGCTATTTTGACTTTAGATCCAAAAAACACAATAGAGCAGAGCTCTTCAACTAAAATGTGAAGAGGTCCAGTTAGAGAACATCTCTAGAAGCACAGGTCCGTAGGATCTTAATGTGACTACGAAGTGTGAATAAAGTGAGGAACACAAAACTAGCAAATCAAATGAATTCAGTATGATTCTAAAACTTTTCACATTATTTAACAATTTTTAACAAAGAACTGAACATGTGTGAGTGCAAATAGACATAATGTTCTCTCAATTAACTAAATAAAAGTAGGACTGCATTTAAAAAAGAATGTGAATATTTATGCATGTTCAAATAGAGAGTACCACACAACAAAATATTGAGATTATTATTATTAGGATTATTAAGACTCTAGGAACAACACGTTCTCTAGTGACAAGATGTTGCCTCAACAGTTGATTTAACTCCATCGGAGTTACTTCCAGCTTCTCTGCTTTCTTTTGTGGAATTACTGGACATTCTCGTCAAAGGTATTATTTAAATAGTGACGTATAGTTCGGCCGTGACTGAGACGCAGATGTATACTTATACATGTAGAAGTAACCGTTAGCAGAACTAATTTATGTTGCAACCTTGTAAATAAAATTACACTTGGAACCTGGTTGTTAGTTCCGCCTGCACGACTCAACACTGTAACAACATGAAGGCATCTAAGATGCACTTCTTTGTAGTCCATCCTCAGAGACATTTTAGCTTCACCGCGCACACTGACGTCACTAGCGTGCGCCTACCGTCGCGTCATAATTACGTAACTTAGTGTGTGGATGTCGGATCCCCTGAACACCGCGGTTGTCCTTTTATAACTCATGGATCTTTCTTTGACCCTGTGACGTTTTCCACAGAAGTCAATGAATAGTGGTTAGAAATAGACGTTAGTTGGAAATTCCACTCACATTTAAATACGACGTCATACTCGATGCGACGATCCAGGAAGCATGCCTAGGAGCCAAAATGGCGCTGATCTGGATGGAGGCAGCTGAGGAAGCAGATGTCGGTTAAGAAGAGGACGCGGGCCGTGTAACACACAACACCGCGAGACACACGCCGAGGTTTCCGGAGAAGAAACGAGGAGCCAAAGTTAGATGTGTACGTTATAATTTCCGTTAAACGCTCAGATGGTTGCTAACCTAGCATGCTAACATGTCGAGTCACGGGGACCAACAAACACTTCAGCGTTACCGGTTTAGTGCTCGTGCCTCGGTTTGCAGCAGACTTCTGTATCCTCCAGATGGTTTACATTTTCACAGACATTATCGCGCTTTAGCATGTTCGCTGGTTAGCTTCGCCGTGTTGTTGTTCCCTTTAACAACATGCTAACAGAGAGAAGCTACCAGCAGCTAAACATGTGATCATATCTATTCATTCTATTCTATTCGCTGGCGTCCTTGTATTGTGAATTATGCTTTGTGCCGATAAAATGCCTGATTCCTCCAAGTTTAGCTTTCAGACTTTGACGTAAACACGAACCACAACCTGACGTCATGTTTGTTTACACGTAGAACTCTTGACTTTCTGCACGTTGTATTCAACTTTTACCAGATTACATGGCGGCATACAGCTTCCATGCAGGTTTTACTATATTGTAGAAATATCAAAATGCAGATATAGTTTGAATAGATGTATTAGTAACAATGTGTTTGTCTATTGTTAAAAGGACTAATTCTTATTACACATCCAGAGTTCTGGTCTGGAACGCATTGGTCAACAACTACACATTAGGACGCATGAGAGCGACACTGCTTAAGAATGTGTTTATTAGTAAATGATAATAAACCTACTTTAAAGTTATTGAGTATACGACCCAACAGTTACTAACCGTGTGTTCTTTACCCCTCAGGGTGTCATGGCGGAGCGGTGTGCTGAGTGTTCATGGAAGAGACACATCTTGGATCAGCTGAAAGCCAGAGACAGAGTTCAGAGGCAGAGCTTTGAGGAGATTGTCCTCCAGTGTGAGTCTCTCCTCTCGTCTCTCACTGGTGTCTCTGTGCATCACGCAGACGCATCGTGATGACCTGTCTTTTATTGGCTTTAGATAACCGTCTGCTGGAGAAGTCTGACCTGCAGACTGTTTTATCAGAAAGATACCAACCGGACAAGTATGACGTCCAGAGAGGACACGACTCAAGGTGAGTCCTTAACTTCCCATCCACTTTTTTTGTGTCCTTGTGACCTTTGCCCCCCTCCCCCCCTGACGTGTCCATGTGCTGCCCCTCAGCGTGGGGGCAGACCCTAACCGCGGTGAGGTCCTGCAGCAGGAGATGTCTCAGATGAGAATCAAACACCAGGAGGAGCTGACAGAGCTGCACAAGAAGCGAGGAGAGGTGAGTCCCCCTGGAAGTGATGACATCTCGTGGATTATTAAAGGTTTGATGTATTTACTCATAGAAATACGTCGTTGGTTTACAGAACTGGTTCAACAACATAAAAACCTCGTTATGTTAAATAAATGAATCGAATGTTAGTAAATCATCGTCTTGGTAAATCTGACCTGCCACTAACTGATCAACACAGCCGACACACTTTTTCTTCTAAAATAGTTTCAGGGTCCATGAAAGATGCACGTTGTCTTTTTGTCCTGCAGCTGGCTCAGAATGTGATCGAACTGAACAACCAGATTCAACAGAAAGACAAAGAGATCCAGAGCAACGAGGCCAAGTGAGCGCACACACACACACACACACACACACACACACTAGCATTTAGCATCTCACAAGCAGATGACCCCGTGTTGGATTTCCTCACCAGGATGTCTGAGTACCAGCAGCAGATCAGCAGCCTGGAGGGAGACTGTCGTGAGCTGAGGGGCTACTTACAGGTAAGCCCTCACCTGAGAGCAGCTTACATGGAGAGGAAACGTTTTCCTCAGTAGCTCTGTTTGTCTTTAATACAAAAATTAGATCTTTTTATAGCAGCGACTGTTACACTAAGAAGAGAAGAGAACCTGTAGTTGAGGTGTGCTCTGACCTCCTGGTCTCCTCCAGGACCTGGAGCGGGCCAACCAGACCCTGAAAGACGAGTACGACGCCCTGCAGATCACCTTCTCTGCTCTGGAGGAGAAGCTGAGGAAGACAAGCGAAGACAACCAGGAGCTGGTGTCCCGCTGGATGGCTGAGAAGGCTCAGGAGGCCAACAAGCTGAACGCAGAGAACGAGAAGGACAGCAGGTGAGCCCGCCCGGGGGGGAGGGGGTGGCCTGTGATGGGCTTCTGATTGACCCTCTGACTGTTCTCACAGGCGTAGACAGGCTAAGCTGCAGAAGGAACTGGCCGAGGCAGCAAAGGAGCCACTTCCCATCGAGCCGTCAGTACCTCATCACCTGCTCTGTGATGTCATCAGCTGCTCTGTGACGTCATCACTCACTGTGTTTCTCCTCAGGGACGACGACATAGAGGTTCTGGCAGAGGATGGCGGGAAGGGGGGAGGAGAGACGTCTCCCAAGAGAGCGCTTAGCAGGACTCCAAGGTGAGACCAGTAGAAGACCAGGATGGACTGTCACTGTTTTTTTTTTTTTCAGCCTTACCACTGGGGGGGGGGGGGGGGGGGGGGGGTGGTGTGTGTGTGTGTGTGTGTGTGTGTGTGTGTGTGTGTGTGTGTGTGTGTGTGTGATTGGAAGAAGAAAAGGAGCAGTGACAGCAACAGGAAACGGTAACTGAGAAAAGGACTTACCTGTACATCGGCTGTGGCCCCCTGTGCTTCCTCCTTCACTTCCCTTCCTGTGGAAGTAGTTGCCCTCTGGGACTCGTCCACGGTCTCAGCCGGGCTTTGGTGTTACCGAGCTCTTTTGCCGGTACGCAGCGCCCCTCAGTGGGCTTGGGAGGACAAACGGCCCAATGTTGAAACCACCCGTTCCTGCATTGCTTCACCCTGAAGGGTACCTCTAACATCTGAGGGACATGGACACCTGTCTCCTGAGGGACATGGACATACTTCAGCTTCTGGCTCTTTCAGCCCGGCCCCACAGATACAGAACTACCAAAGTTTTAAACCACACAGTTGTACATTCATGTTTCATAAACCCGACGTGTTGATGATAGTGAGACGTTGAGATGTTCCCCTGGTGGACTAGATGACCCCCCCCCTGTCATGTGTCTGCAGTAAGAAGAGTTCCCAGCCTCCACCTGCTGGTCTGCTGGACTCCATCTCCAACATCTTTGGGTACGTAGCTGAGAGATCATTGGTCCAGACTTTGGACCAATGATCTGTTGTGATTCACCACCTGTCTATCTGCCTGTCTATCTGCAGCGAGTCTGAGTGTGTCAAGCCTGGACTCGCCCCCCCGCTCTCCAGGTGAAGGAGTGTGTGTGTGTGTGTGTGAGAGAGACACCTGTTCACACTTTTGGCTCCTTGATTGACAGCTGGCTTCTTAATTCAGAGTAATTTATTTTATGTATTAACCTCTAGCTGGTTTGATTTTGTTATTTAATATAATAACGTAGTGTTTACATCACTGACTTTGGAGGAACACGGTCTGAGTGGCGGAGGGGGGGCGTGTCCTCTGATTGGATGTTGGTCTTCACACGGTGAAGATTGTAAGGACGTGATTATTTTTGCCATAATTGTTTATAGAAAGATGTTGAGTCCACAAGTGTTTCCCCTGCCATCCCCCCCCCCCCCCCGCTGTGGCCCCCCCGCCCTGCTGTGGCCCCCCTGCATTAGACCTTTTACTCCAGGCAGCAGCACCGGCCACACGTTGCTGATGGTGTTCATCTTAATAATGTCCCAGTGCAACGTGTGCTTCTGACTTTTTGTTCCACATTGAAAAAGGAAAGACTTCATTTTAATTTAGTTTGATACCTGAATATTTAATTTATTTGTGTTTCTTAACTGAAACGTCGGTTAATAATAAAGTTTACCTTACCTGTCTCTCCATCCTAACACATGGTAACCACGGTAACGACTTGTGTGGGTTAAAAACTGGTCTTTGTGGGCGGGGGTGTAAGTGCGCTTTGTGGGCGTGGGAGCCCCCCCCCCCCCCCCCCCCATGTAATGGGAGGGGAAACACTGACCGATGGTGATCCGTACGGTGGACTGGTTTGTAACTGGTGGTTGTTGGACTGGTCTGACTGGTTTGTGATGGTCTCCCCCCTCAGGCGTCGACCTGCTAACTCCTTCAGCTCTTCGCCTGAGAACACCGACGCCCCCTCTGGAGTGTGTGCGGAGGTCCGAGTCCCTTCAACCGCTCTCCACGTGTTCGTAAGTAACCAGTGGAGTCGCACCTGATGGTTTGTCTGGGAGACCCAAACGATGACATCATTGGGATGGGGTTACCAGAGGTCAATGATGAGCAGTAAAAGGTCTGATTACCCCAAAGCTTCTCCTGCTGCCCTCTGGCTCCCAGCAGCCCCTCTGTGCTCCCATCATGCTCCAGTAGTGCTATGGTGGTCCCAGGGGCTGCTGACAGACAGGATGTGACATCACAGTGGGAGTCTGTACAAAGACCCTACAGGCTCCGTGTGACCGACATCCCACAGAACCAATCAGAGTGGAGTGTGAGGCTGAGGAGAAGAAGGGAGATGATCTCCAGTTTTCAACCTGAGACCAAAACCAGAAAAGAAAGCTGTTTTCATTGGTTCAGAGTGTGTGTGTGTTAACGTGTGTGTGTGTGTGTGTTAATGTGTGCGTTTAGGAGGCACACGACGGCGAGGTCAACGCAGTGAGGTTCAGCCCTGGATCTCGTCTCCTGGCAACCGGAGGGATGGACCGCAGGGTGAAGCTGTGGGAAGTGGTTGCAGGTGAGCTTCACTGTGGTAATCAATACATTACAAACACACACACACACACACAGCATGAATCCAGTGTTATGAAGGGATATTTTTCTACAGCCAGTTGTGTGGGAACATTTTGGCTTGAAGCCGGTTGAGAGGAGAACAATAAGGTGAACGAGCCGGTACGTCGACTTTATTTAAGAACAGAGGAAACCCGACTGATGCCGGGTTCATTTAGGATGCATGTCTTCAGTTCTAATATTTATATTTATATACACACACGTTCTTTGAGTGTATTATTATGCTGTTATATTGTCATTATGTAATCAGTGGCAGACAATGGTCTTGACAATAATACTCATCGCACTACAAGAAGTAGTTATCGTGACATACCTACAGAGGGGTTACCGGGGTAACCTGGATTTAGGCGTGTTGCATCTCTGACTTCAGGTCGCTGTGAACCTAAAGGCGCTCTGACCGGCAGCAACGCTGGAATCACCAGCATCGAGTTCGACAGCGCTGTAAGTTCCTTCACTTATTCCAGGTTCAATGGATGAGGAGCATGATGATGATGATGTCTCCTAAATGCTCATTTAGTGATGTCGTTTGTGTCTTGTTTTTAGGGCTCCTACCTGCTGGCGGCCTCCAATGACTTTGCGAGTCGGATCTGGACTGTAGACGACTACAGACTCCGAGTGAGTCTTCTCAGTCCTCTGTGGACATTTGTATTCTGGTCCATGATGTTCATGTAAAAGGTCTGAATCTCAGATCCCCCTCGTCAGCCATTTTGGCTCCCAGCAGCCCCTCTGTGCTCCCATCATGCTCTAGTGTTGCAGTGATGTTCTGGGGGGCTGCTGACAGACAGGATGTGACATCACAGTGTGAGTGTGTGCAGAGACCCTACAGACTCTTTGACTGACATCCCACAGAACCAATGCGAGTGGAGTGTGAGGCTGAGGAGGTGGGGCCTGAGTGCTGATCTCCCTCTTCTCCTGAGACCGTAACAGCTGGTTTGATGTGTGAGGTTCAGTTTCCTGTTGATCCAGTAGAACCTGTGTGTTTCCAGCACACCTTGACGGGCCACAGTGGGAAGGTGCTGGCAGCTCGCTTCCTATTGGACAACGCTCGCATCGTCTCCGGGAGCTACGACCGCACGCTGAAGCTCTGGGACCTCCGCAGCAAAGTCTGTACGTTTCTACAGGTCACCATAGCAACCGTGGACAGGTGATGTGGGGGCTCTATTTGTCTGCGGAGTTAGTACCTGCCGTCTCACCTGTACAGGTATGAAGACGGTGTTTGCTGGTTCCAGCTGTAACGACATTGTGTGCACGGAGCAGTGCGTCATGAGCGGACACTTTGATAAGAAGGTTCGATTCTGGGACATCAGGTGAGTTATTGTTGTTTTCTGGGTACTTGCTTGGTACCTTTTGCTATAACAGGTGTTCATGTTTTAGAGCAGAGAGCATCGTCCAGGAGCTGGAGCTGTTTGGAAGAGTCACGTCTCTGGACCTGAACCACGACCGCACGGAGCTGCTCACCTGCTCCAGAGACGACCTGGTGAAGATCATCGACCTGCGCACCAACGCTGTGAGGCAGACGCTCAGGTGAGTCCGGGCCAGAGCCCCGCGGGACGGCCCACGTGATCCTGGCTAATGGCTGTGTCTCTCTTAGTGCTCAAGGGTTCAAGTGTGGAGCTGATTGGACGAGAGTCACCTTCAGGTGAGTCAACAGTTCTTCTGAATTATCAGTCCTTAAATAGTTAATGTTGAGTTAAAACATAATTCATTCTCTGATCCCTATTTATTGTTAAAGTTTCCACTTGTGCAGGTGTTTCACAGAGAAGCTGCTTTTAAAAGAGGCTGCGTTCTACATTTAAACCGACGGGTCATGCTGAACTGCTGTTGTTGTTGTTGTTTACAGTCCCGACGGCAGCTACGTGGCTGGAGGATCAGCTGATGGAGCTTTGTACATCTGGAATGTCCTCACAGGGAAAGTGGACCGAACTCTAGACCGGAACCACAAGTAAGAACCAGAATGAACAATGAGTTAGAAATGATTACTGCAGGAGTTTGATGGTGACTCGGGGAGCGCTTGTTTTCTACAGCTCTGCCATCAACTCAGTGTCCTGGTCGCCCTCCGGAGCATTCGTGGCTAGTGTGGAGAAAGGCAGCAAGGCCATCCTGTGGTCTGACATGTGACCTGATGGAGCTGATGATGGAGCACCTCTTGTTGTTGAACTCTGACCAATGAGACTTGTCCTTTCTTCATGTGGACTTCTCCGTAAACACAGGTTGACTCTGGTGTTTACTCTTGTTCTTCTGGGAGCTTTAAATGGTTCCGAAACCAACATGTCAAAGTCTTTAGTGTGTGTGTGTGTGTGTGTGTGTGTGTGTGTGTGTGTGTGTGTGTGTGTGTGTGTGTGTGTGTGTGTGTGTGTGTGTGTGTGTGTGTGTGTGTGTGTGTGTGTGTGTGTGTGTGTGTGTGTGTGTGTGTGTGTGTGTGTGTGTGTGTGTGTGTGTGTGTGTGTGTGTGTGTGTGTGTGTGTGTGTGTGTGTGTGTGTGTGTGAGAGAAACTGCTGAGTGTCAAACGCTTATCGGCTCAGCTGATGTGACGTCGGATCTGAATCCCAACACGGATAATGAATCTGTATTAGTCGTTGATTATCTTCATATAAAGATGCGCTTTAGGATGTAAACATAACAAAGGAAGGAAATGTGTGTTTGGATGATTATTTCTTTGTTGAAACGATGCTTCTTAGCAATAAATTCTGTTGGAAAGCCTGTTTATTTTCTTTTTTAATGGTTGTGTATTGGAGCTGAGTGGGAGGAGCAGTGAAGGTGGGCGTCCCTTCAGGAAGAAGACCATCACCCCACCTTCACCATCATAGCGTTATGTTCAGCCATGAGTCCCCCCCCCCCCCCCCCCCGTCATCACTAACACCTGGATCCCGTATCTCCACTGTGGGACTCGTGGTGGAGGAGAGGACCCCCCCCCCCCCCCTCATTGATCAGCAGGAGGGGGGGGCTGGTAGTAAGTTACCAGTAAGGAGCTAACGAGGCGTTAGACAGAAGTACAACACTACAAACAAATGTCCTGTGTTTATATCCTAATATATTTTAGTCGATCGTGCTGCTGTTATATATGTACATATGTGTGTTTTTTTAAATGCTATTAAATTATTTGTCTTGTGTAAAATGTTATAATGAATTCTGAAGTGTATTGCAAGCTTTTATTCATGCAAACACTTTTACATTTTAGTATTAAATCTCAATGTAAAGCATAAAACCAAAGCTGCCACATAAAAAAATGTGTACTTATGAAATAAAAGTACCATGAAATTATTAAATATATTTAATATTTATGTATTTATTTCACGATGGATTTCAAATGCATATTTCATTAATTTATGTATTTATGTATTTAATTTGTAATAAAACAGCATTCCATACTGCCAGGGCATTAATGCTTTAGTTTGTCCAACAGCAAGCTAACGGATATAAATCTGTTTTCTTTTTCTTCCAATCAAGGCCTCGTACGTGCTTCAACTAAGGCGATCAAATGTTGAATTAGTCAGCTCAACGTTCTCAACGTTTCTCCTCTTTCTCCATCGAAATGCAGCCTAGAGTCCTTAAGGATGCAGCCTAGTGTCCATCGAAATGCAGCCTAGAGTCCTTAAGGATGCAGCCTAGTGTCCTTAAGGATGCAGTCTAGTGTCCATCGAAATGCAGCCTAGTGTCCTTAATGATGCAGCCTAGAGTTCTCAAGGATGCAGCCTAGTGTCCTTAAGGTCTCTCTCTGCCCTTTCAGCTCGTTAGTGAACACAGGTGCTCTGTATTGATTAGTGCAGTCTCTTACAGAGGACATTTCAGAACCTCCTTTGCACCCCTCCCTTACATGACCCCCCCCCCCTTTGAACCCCCTTTGTAACACTGTTACTATAATGTTGGTGATGAAGCCTATTATCTTTTATATGGCATTATATTTTATTTTATTTTATTTTTTGTCTAAATGTCTGTCGTGCACTAACCGCCAAGTCAATTTTCCTTTCATGTCTGGCAATCAATTCCTGTTTCCTGATCAATTAATGACTTCTTAGTTTGAAGGAAAAGCATTCTGCCACCCAATTCCATCATTTCAAAATAAAAGCCTCAATCACTATCTACTACTACTACTAATATTACTAATACTACTTTGTAGTACTACTACTCTCAGTGGATGTCTACTCATCACCTGAAGATCAACCTGCACAAGACTGAACTACTTCCCCAGAAAAGACTCTCCCACCCAGGACCTGACTGTTAACTTTGGTCACTCTGTGTTAACGTCCACTCTGACTGATGGAACCTCGGTGTGACACCTGACCCCCAACATCACATCGACATCACGATCCTGTAGGTCCACGCTCTACAACATCAGGAGAACACGACCCTTCTTACTCAGAAGGAGGCGCAAGTACTGATTCAGGCTCTTGTCCTCTCCTGGACTACTGTAACTGTCTCCTGACAGGTCTCCCTGCTCCATTCCACCTCTGCAGCTCCTCCAGAATGCAGCAGCTCCACTGGTCTTCAACCTTCTTTAGTTCTCCCACACTACTCCACTCCTCCTCTCTTCACTGGTTACCAGTGGCTGCCTCATCCAGTTCAAATCACTGGTGCTCACGTAGCATGCTGTGAATGGATGGGGTCCAGTCTCCATCCAGGACCTGGTGAAACCCTCCATCCCAACATCAAGCTGCTTGTTCCTCACTGAGAGCAAAACACTGGACTAGATCTCCACTCTTTGCTGTCCTGCTCCTAGATGGTGGAAGGAGCTCTGTGATGACATCAGGACCACAGAGAGCCTTCACATCTTCACACTAAACACTAACACACTGTAGACCTTAAACTGGTCTTATAATGGTTCTCATCTATAACAAGTTGTACATCGGCTTATTTGATAAAAATTGTACTTTGTTGTTACTTGTTCTTCTGAGTTATTAAAACTGAAAAAATACTAATGTTTCTACAAATATTACTATGGCTAATGGCATTATTACTACAGCTCATAATACTAGTAGTACTGCCTACACTACTACTAATTCTTCTACTGCTATTGAAACTAAAACTACTACTAGTTCTTCTACTACTAGTACTACCAGTACCACAAGTACAACTAAAACTAGCACTACACTAATATTACTACCAAAAATACATTTAAATACATCTCAGATTAGGTGACTTTTCTACTGTGACAACGACATAAAGACATAAATTGGGTTTCTATAGAAGTAGCTGCTGTTCCTAATCCGTCCACTGGGGTCACACTATGAGTGTTGAAATTATATCATCACTCATTCATCTTTAATCAGTGATTGGCTAAACTGCTTCTTAGACCCGCCTCTTTGGGGCCATGCAGACAGGTGGAGAGGATGTGCAGATTTAAGAAGAATAGGAAGTGTTCAATACTATACACATACAACCATTTTACCATTTTATATGGGTCTATATATGTATATTATACACACACACACACACACATAGGGATTATCCCGCTCTCTGAAGGATTATGTCTCTGTTGAGTCATTAATGATCAGCTTGCTGACCTGGTTTCCTGATGATTATTATAAATACAGCTGATCGGTCTGATCACTTATTAGAAATCTGCTGCTGATCATCGTTCAGGTAAGTTTCTCTTTCATCGACTGTTAATGATTCTTATCATTATTCTTAGTATTAAACATCAGTTCATCTGAAGGTAAAATAACTTTCAAGGTCATAGTTAAGATTGAAGTGTCATCAATTCTATCATTAGTAGTACTTTCAGTTGGTAAAAGGGATCAGTTTGATATCAAATGATTTAACCTTAAAAATACAGATCATTTAGAACGCTTTAAAATAAACTGTTCATTTCTTACGTCTGCTGCTTTAATTACACATCATTTAGTCCTAATTTAAGACTTGTGTGAGTCGTTTCTAGGTCGTGACATCATTGGTCAACATGAGTCCCAAACATGTGGTCTTCAAGAAAGTGTCGCGGGACAAGTCGGTGAGTTATTTTCATGGAACCGATTACCCGGGAGCCCTTGAGCAGAGCCCTCGATGATCAAAAGCTCGTTCATAGGGCTCCTTTAGGGAGTCAGAGGGCGAAGCAGACACAGGTCTGATAAGGATGAGAGTTAGAGACTCACCATCCAACCCTCACGCTTTGTTCCTCCTGTCACATCAATGTCAGGAGACACACGTTGCATGTGATTGGATCTTGGGTTGCGGGGGGAGGACCTGCTCCTCCTCAACGCCAGTTTAGGGCCAATAGAAATCCTTCCTTTGATATCTAACAAAAATGATAACACATAATGTTCCTCTTGGTGTTAGTGAGTTGTTCTTCTGACAGAACTGCTCCTGCCTTTGCTGCGCTGATACTTGACCTTTGACCTGACAAATGAATCTCCCGTCGTTTGGCTGAATTCTTCCCCAAACCGGGCTTCACATTTTTCTTTCTTTCACCCTGATCCTCTCGCTCTGTGCTGCAGCTCTCTGTCTACATGACCAAAAGAGACTTTGTGGACCACGGTGACTTTGTGGATCCAGTCGGTGAGAAAGGAACTGTTTTATTTTGAAGGGTTACAGTTTGCCCCTACCTCAAGTCTTTGTGATAAGCTAGACGATTTTCAGGTCTTTTATTTGATTAACTTTATTTCCAATGTGTTGTGAACGATGAGTATCTGACGTTCGGTAGTTATAATAAAGGTTTCCACATCAGGAGCCTGATTAGTTTCCTCTAATTTGTGTTTTTCTGTGAGATGGAGTCATCGTGATCGACCCAGTGCTACGCGGATCAAAGAAAGGTATTTATTATTATAACCATTCAGATCAATGAAGAACAGTCTCATCATCAGTATGTAATAATGTAAAGACTCTGAAACAACCATTAGGGTTTAAAGCTCAAAATAACATATTATTATTAATATTTCTTCATTGGTCTTGAGAATTTTGTTCTTCGCCATTAACTTGTTAAGTTTGAATAAAGTAGTCTGGACCCAAAGGGATCTGGACTTAAAGTAGTCTGGACCCAAAGGGATCTGGACTTAAAGAGGTCTAGACTCAAAGGGGTCTGGACTTAAAGAGGTCTAGACTCAAAGGGGTCTGGATTAAAGGAGTCTGGACTCAATGAGTTTGGACTTAAAGAAGTCGTAATCATTTTGACTGTAAGTTGATACTCGAATGTGCTTCGTTATTGTGTTTAATAAACATGAAGCTCTAAAGATGATCTGAAAGCATTCAGCATCGCGTCCTGTGGTCCCCAGTGTTCGTGATGCTGTCGTGTACCTTCCGCTACGGACCCCAGAATGTGGATGTGATGGGCGTGGCCTTCAGGAGGGACCTGCTTCTGGTGACCCGGCAGGTTTACCCCGAGCTGCAGGACAAGGAGAAGCTGACTCACACCAAAACCCAGAAGAAGCTGCTCCAGAAGCTGGGACCTGACTCCTTCCCCTTCTTCTTTGAGGTGAGACCTGGGCCCAGTCTCCCCCTAAACCCTGAACCTCAAGGACTCAACTGAGCTCACCTGGTAGGTGGTTAAGTGTGACAGTCTGTGAGGGCTCAAAGTGGTGTAAATGTGATTGGGACAGCATTTTGTCATGTTATTAGGGTCTTAGAAATGTCTCTATAGCGCCCCCTAGAAATGAGAAAAGTTCCACATTAACCCAGATTTGTCCCCTGATGGCTGATTGACTTGAACTTGCCACACATGTGCTCTTGGTTATGCTCTACACAATCTAACAACAACTTCTCCTAAACGCTGACTCTGATTCTCACAAGATTTTCTGTGGATAATTATTAGTTCAATGTCATCAAAGCTTGTTAAGCTTTAGCTTTGTTTTAAGAAGATATGGAACAATGCTAAGTGGTGTGGGCTTTTTATTTAAAGACTCATAACTTGGCCTGCCCTCACCAAATATGTAGCATATGTATATATTACCCCTAAACCTACCCCTTTTTTAACAATATTTGAAGACTATGGGGCGCATTTAATTGTTGAATATCTGCATTTTTAGCCAATTTCCCATTTCATTGCTTTTTAGGGCTTAAGACTGAACTTCTTTTCAAATATGGCCAACATGATCTTTGTGTGTTTTAAATTATTGAATCTGCTACACATTTCTCATGTGTCATGACATCCTGTAGACATCTATATGATCATTTTGAATCCTAGTCATAGCGCCACCTAGTGGCAACAGGAAGTTACATGTTTTTTATTTTATACCCTGCTCCTCGCAAATTAATCAGATCCCTCTGAACGAATGTTGTCATAAAAGACCTAAGATTTTGATAATGTTAAAGATAAAGTCTGCAAAGCGTCATGTTTATAGACCCATCCATCATTTAATATGCTTTACATTCTGATTTTAATAGAATGAGATGCATTCTTTTTAAAGTGGTTTACTTTTTATATTTCATGAATAGATGGATTTTTTGTCCATCTTCAACCCTTGATGTTTTAAATGTTTACATTCTCTGAACACACATGTGTGTTGAACCTTTCTTACTCTTGCTGGTTATCCTGTTTTTAACGTTACATTCCAATGACTCGTGGGCGAAGTCAGCACCGATGGGACAGAACCCTCACAGAGCAGCCTGTGAGTGCTTAATGGTGCAGGACCTTCAGGTCTGAAGTATGGCTCTTATCTATAACAAGTTGTAAATAAGCTTATTTGATGAAATTGAAACTTTCTTGTTTCTTATTCTTCTGAGTTTGTTTCCTTATGGTTGAAGTCTTATTGGAAGTCGCTTTGAATAAAAGCGTCAGCTAAATGACACGTGATGTAAAGTTGTCTAAACACCTCTAGAAGTCTCTGGAGCTCCTCCTTTCTTCTGGGGTTTGTTGATGTCCACCTGAAGGAGCTTAGCTCCTGTTCCCAGAGCATCTTTTTCTGTGAATGTCTGGAGCTCCCATCCCAGCTGTTACTATCCAGCGAGTCCCTGTCCACCTCGAACTATACATGTGTCCACTTGTCTACCTGTCCACCATTGACGTCATGGACACAGAACCACGATGTTGACGTAATAGCGTAATATTACAATAACTCTAGTCGGTATTTGAGCTCAGACCAGTTTGTGTTTGTCTCAGTTTCCAGACCACCTGCCGTGTTCTGTTGCTCTGCAGCCTGGACCTTCTGATGTGGGAAAGGTAACATGATCTCATCAGTATATGTTAGATACCTACAGTTCTTCAGTGCTCCATTAGCCCAGCGCTGCAGTACCTGAGTAGTGAAGCAGCGTTTCTGTGGGACAGAAATGTGCGGTGGAGTTTGAAGTGAAAGCTTTCTGTGGACACAACCAGGATGAGAAAGACAAACAGTGAGTGAATCTATGTCATCATTATTATTACTATTGTTATTTAATGGGTTCATCAGCTTTCTTCTGGTTCTGAAGGAGCTCAGTGCGTCTCAGCATCCGTAAGATCCAGTTCAGTCCAGGACACTCCGACCATGTTCCTGTGGCAGAAACAACCTTTGAGTTCCTTATGTCTGAGAAACCTCTGAAAGTGAAGCTGAGCCTGGAGAAGGAGGTCTGTGTGCCTACCTGTCTGTCTGCCTGTAGGTCTGTCTGTGTCTCTGTCTCCCTCTCACCTAACTGTCTCTCCACCGCTCTGTCTGCAGATCTTCTACCATGGAGAGCCTGTCAGAGTACACGTAGACATCAACAACTCGTCCAGCAGGAACATCAAAGACATCACTGTGTCTGGTGGGTGAAGGACAAGAGAGGGGGGGGGGGGGGGGATAATGAGAGAGGAAGAGTAAATGGGGAGAGGAGAAGAACACAAGAGGAAGTGATAGATTTATGTTTACATGAAATGTTTCTACGTTCTAAATGAATTACAATAAACGTATAAAAAATAAGTCTGAAATAACTATGACGACCCAGAGAAAGTCTTCATTCATGTTTGTTAGTTCTTCCTCGTCTGCTTTCTTCTTCTTCGTCACGTAGCCTCTCATCAGTCTTCTGTTTCTAGGTTGAATTTCAAGATAAATTACCGAAATATATTTGAAATGACTTTTAATATGTTTATTAATGTCTGTATTAACGTGTTTTATTTCTGTGTTTTAACGTGTTTTTTAGTGGATCAGGTGACAAACATCGTACTTTATTCCAACGACAAATACGTGAAGTCCGTCGCAAGAGAAGAGACAATGTGTGTCACTTTGTGTGTGTGTGTGTGTCACTGTGTGTGTCACTTTGTGTGTGTGTGTTACTGTGTGTGTCACTGTGTGTCACTTTGTGTCTGTGTGTGTGTGTTACTGTGTGTGTGTGTCACTTTGTGTGTCACTTTGTGTGTCACTTTGTGTGTGTGTGTGTTACTGTGTGTGTGTGTGTCACTGTGTGTGTCACTTTGTGTGTCACTTTGTGTGTGTGTGTTACTGTGTGTGTCACTGTGTGTCACTGTGTCTGTGTGTGTTGTGTGTGTGTGTGTGAGTGTGTGTGTCACTGTGTGTGTGTGTGTGAGTGTGTGTGTGTCACTGTGTGTGTCACTGTGTGTGTGTTGTGTGCTGCAGGGACTCCGTCCCCCCTGGGACTAGTCTAAAGAAGGACTACACTCTCTTTCCTCTGCTGATCCACAACAAGGACCGAAGAGGACTCGCTCTGGACGGACCACTCAAACACGAAGACACAAACCTGGCTTCATCCAGCATGTAGGACACTGAGGGACACACACTCTGAGAGAGACGCACTGAGAGACACAAGTTTAATGATGGCTGCTTTGTCTCTTTGTCCCTTTGTCGTGTGTCTCAGAGTGAAGCAGGAGGTGCAGGGGATGCTGGTCTCCTATAAGGTCGTGGTGAAGATGATTGCTTCTGGGTAAGTGAGGCGCTCAGCATTCTGGGAGGTCAACAGACTCCTCATTGAGGACATTGTCGTTTTAAACGTTCTTCTTTAAAAGACACAGGAAATAAAAAGCTCCTTGAATCATTTTCACAGCACATCATTGTTCAATGTGACATCATCAGTAAAATAATCTTTAAAATGACATCACACACGTCTGCACTATAAACTGTTGTCTCACGTTGTGTCTGTGCTTTTGTTCAAAGGACCGTGGGATCCAGGTGAGAACTACCTCCTCTTCCTCCTCCTCTTCCTCCCTGTCTGTGTGTCATCAGATCTGACCAATGTGTGTGTGCGTGTGTGTGTGTGTGTGTGTGTGTGTGCTACAGTGAGGTGTCTCTGGAGCTGCCATTCAAACTGATGAATCCTAACCCTGAAACAGGTAAACTCCTCCTCTCCCTGTTGCTTTAATATTAAAATCATTCACATATTTCATGTTGTGTGAACACAAACGTCTCTCTTTTCTTTATTTACAATCTGAACTTTGTGACTTTAGCCAAAGAGAGGTGAGGTCAATGTCAATTGTCATCCATCAATAATCATTGATCAGTTCTGAATATTATTGATGTGTCATTGTGGTGTTAATGAGCTCCTTCTACTCACCTGTCTGCAGTGAATCAGAGGACTTTGTGTTCGAGGAGTTCAAGCGAGTTTACCTGAAGGGCGTCGTCTACGGAGACGATGACGAGTCTCCTACTGACGCCTAAACTACTACAGAATAGAAAGATGTATCCGTTTGTTTAAAATGAAACTTTATGACTGATTTAATGTGAGAAATGGTCATTCATAATATTTGTACTTTTGAAGACAAAAACAGGAATGAAAGTAAAAAATAGAATGCTAATAAGTGTAAGTGACTCTTTGAATGAAAGTTTCCCTGTACATCCAGATCTTAGTATACGATCGATGCTTCTGACATCCAGAATCAGAAGCCGTTTATTGTCATATATGTATATATATACATATATATATATATATATATGTTACATATACAGGAATTTGTTCTGGTGATTGGTGCAGACGAATAGAATAAAAATAAAAAGCAAAGAAACATTCTAAACACATAAGTACATACATTTTTTTGGACTACTGTGCAAATGTCCTGGGGATGTAGTGTCTGGGTCAGTGGGGGACCAACTGCTGATGGGAAGAAACTGTTTGTGGTCCTGATGGACCTCGCCCTCTCTGCAGAGCGGAGGACACGCTGCAGCTTGTCCTCGTCCTTGGCAGTGGCTGCAGCTTGTCCTCGTCCTTGGCAGTGGCTGCAGAGTACCACACGGTGATGGAGGAGCAGAGGATGGACTCGACGATGGCCGTGTAGAAGTACACCATCATTGTCTTTGAGTCGCACAAAATGATGCAAAACTGAGAAAAACAGTGATTGATCGATGCTGTTGATAATTCAATCTAGTAATCTTATTTGATGATGATTTATGGGTTTCCTTAACTAAAAACAGTCAAAAGATAAAATATCTATCATCTGGTTCAGATGATTTATCTTGCCTTACTAAGTATTTTCAAAGTTTATGTGGCACATTTAAAACAAAAGATACACAGTCAAACAAAGACTGGAATAGCTGTTGTCCGAGTTCCAACATAAACCAAAACAAAGAAAAACAGGGCAGCGAGTGAACATATCGCGATATAAAGACTAATCGTTCCCCTTTAATTACCTGTGTACTCTCCCCTCACGCTGGTTTATTCTTTCCCAATTGAAAAATCTATGGAAAGAACCCACAGAACTTTTTCTGATCTTAAGGAGTACTACGGGCCAAAAGTATCACAAGCCTGAAATACTAGGAGTCTGTAGTACTAGGAGTCTGTAGTACTAGGAGCCTGTAGTACTAGGAGCCTCAAGTATTAGGAGTCTGTAGTACTAGGAGCCTGATGCATCACTCATGATATTCATTGATATTATTTTATAAATAGTTTCAGAATCACATATGTATACTGGTGTACACTAAATGCATTTTATAAATTGGTCTAATTTATGAACAGGTTTGTCAGTTTGTTAACAATATTCTACAAGTACCAGGAGCATGAAGTACCACTTAAAGCGTGATGTAGCATAGAAGAGGTCCACCAGCTACAAACAACCAGGGGAGGAAACCGCCTTGTTGTACTAGATTATTACATTACATTATATTACATGTCATCTAGTACCTGGTCATGTTGTTCAGAAGAAGAAAAGTTCTTCATCAGCCATCCATCCATAAACCTCTTCATACAAGGTCACAGGTGGGCTGGAGTCAATCAGGTGAGAAACAGGGCGAACACACTCACATCCTCAGTTACCAAACCTGATCCCCAGCGCATGTCTTTGGAAGGTGGGAGAAAGCCGGAGAACGGGGATGCTTATGAATGTTTCGGATGGAGGGTTAGTCAAACACCGTGGTATTCAGGGTTTGAATAATAAATCCTCAAGAAGAATACACTGGGCTTTTATTTGCAAACCAGCAGCAGGAAGGAAGTTTAATCGCAAAGTTACGAACAGGTGATACTTGGAGTATAAGTGTCCGTCTCCATATAGTGTCCAACCCCAGTCAGAGACAGACAGGAAAGGTTAACACCACCTTCTTTACAGACTGAAAAGTCTTTTTTTGTGCTGGTCCACTTTAGCTCACTAACAGGGTCCCTTACTACTGCGCACATGCTGCATTATGCAAATTACACTCATTAGTATATAGATGTCGGGCTATAAAAAAGCAAATGAAATAAACGCGCCCTTATGAGCGCTCTGGTGTTTCGTGACGTAACAGCGCCCCTCGTGGTGCCCCTGCGTATCCGCTCTCCGCCGCTGGGGGGCGCTCTCTCTCCAGTTCCTCCCGGGGGTCTGAGGGCAGGATGGCGGACTTAACGGAGTCTGCTCCGGCCCGGTTCCCGGACGAGTCATCGGACAGTGAACCGGAGCAGGAGCTCGGAACACCACAGAAACTCATCCGAAAAGTGTCCACTTCCGGTCAGATCCGCAGCAAGGTACGAGGGCTAAAGCACCGGCGTTAGTTACCGGACATTGTCTCCGGAAACGGGTTCGTCCAGAAGTTCACCGTTCTCCTCCTGCAGAGGACCATAGACTGAACCCCATATCAAAATGCCACAGTTAAACATTCCCAGCTGAAAGAGACGAATTAGACATAAGGTGTAATATCAGTTCAAATAGTTTGTGAATACAAAGAGGCCGATTTATAATTCGGCATAAACATGACGATCACTTTTGTTGATAATACTTTGTCTTTATGACATGCTTTACACTCTTGTCCGTGTCCTCCATGCTCCGCTAGTCGATGCGGAGCGGACTAAAAGCATGTAAATAAACACACGCCATCCAAACGTGTGCCGCTTTATGGCTTCACATTAAGCCGATTTAAAGAAAGGATGTGACGTCACCTGAAGCCGTTCGATCTGTTGTTTGATGTCCCGCATATTTTTTTAATAAACGTTGTTTCTTCAAAACGTGACGTATTTCAGGTGGCGTTTGGTTCAGAGCTTCTGCTCTACATTTGAGGAACAGTTACATCACGTGATGTATGATTAACAAAAAATATGATTATTAGTTCTCCCGGTTGAACATTAACGATTATCATCGTTCAAAGATGTTTGGTATATTTTCGCAGTCCCTGGCTAACGGATCTTTATACTGACTCTAGAACCAGAATAAATGCTCAATAAGGTGGTACATGTATCCAGATACACTTAATACATGCGAACACAGCGTCTACTGCCCGGGGGACACGTTTATCTGCACCGGTTAACGGACAGACACCGTTAGCTGTACCGACCAGCCGAATGGCCTCGGGCCCGGTGGAAAGCCCCGGAGTTTCCTGGTGTCGCCCACCGGGAGAAGTGGCGTGAACCCCGGAAAGGACAAGGGGTGTAGCCGGTCGGTGTTAGCATTGTTAGACATAACGGTCATCGGTGTTCCTACAGGTGCATTATGTTGAATAATTACGATCCTTTGTACGGTAACGGAAGCACATCCCACGGAACAGGGCTCATGAAGATAACGGTTTATTTACGACACGTAGCACCGTTTTACTGGATTATATTTAACCGCAACGCTACCGACAGAATGCTGCCTTCAGGTGAACGTCAAAAGCTCGGAAATACCTCAGGCTGATTTTAAGGAATTTCGTTTGGTAATCAGATTAAAATCCCGTATACTATTTTAGGAATGGAGAGTTTAGATTGTTGATATAGAGTGTTTTGACTTCTGTTGTGACAGATGAGTTAAAAAAAAAAAACTAAACATGAAGTGTAGAAAACATACAATGACAATGAGACAGTACTATAGTGCAGATGTTAAATACTGTGCAACAATTAGTCACATGCAGATGGATAGTGACATAAGTAAAATATCATTAGCTATGAACTAACCTGCCAAACCTGCTGTATCCCAGAGCAGAATGATCAGATGAATGTGACTGTAACCTGCTTCGTACGTTCGCACAAATACCAACAAATCACATCAAATGTGAGAGTGACAGCAGTGAAACGGTTTCCTGCTTCTCCCAGTGAGGGTGTAACAAACCACGGTGGAGCCTTTATTGTTTGGATCTCAACAGGCACATGAACCTTGGATTAATGACAGTTTGATTGATTTGTTGATTCTATTTTGTGATCTTTGATCATGTTACATTTTAACGTCAGCAGCACCAGAAACAGCTAACAATCAATGGCTCAGCTCAGTACTCTCTTATTATTTGAATTGCAAGTTTCCTGTAGTATAAACTCTCCTTTAAGACCAGATGGATCCTCATTTGTAAAAAGAAATGATCAGAGATCATATTTGCTCCTTTTTTTCTTTCTGTGCTGATTGGATCATGAAGGGTAGTGAGTCAGGAGACTGATCCCAGTGCAGTAAAAGGGCTTCTCTTCATCACAGGATGCTGCAGCACAACAAGGCAGCAGAGAAAACATTGTGAAGCATTGAGTTTATCAAAGTAGTTTGTTGAGTTGAACCGTGCGCGTGTGTGTGTGTGTGCGTGTGTGTGTGTGTGTGTGTGTGTTCATTAACTGTGAATAACGTGTTCCAGACGGTGCTGAGAGAAGGAAATCTGATGAAGCAGACTAACTCCTTCCAGCGCTGGAAAAGAAGATACTTCAAACTGAGAGGGAGGACGCTGTACTACGCCCAGACCTCAAAGGTGAGCCAGTCTACAGGTGGAGGACCTGCCTCTTTCTCACCTCAGACTTTTAAGGTGGAGGATTGGTTCAGAATTAGTAAAAGTGGTTTCTTCTGACGGTCCTTAAACGCCTCTGTGGGCCGAGTTGATGTCATAGTTTTGTGTCTCCAGTCGATCATCTTTGACGAGGTGGACTTGACGGATGCCAGCGTGGCCGAGTCAAGCACCAAGAACGTCAACAACAGCTTCACCGTGAGTGTCCAAGCGTCTTCATGTTCATCAATGTGTCCTTGTGTCTGTGGGGGGGTGGAGAGGGTCGGTGTGATGACGGACAGGAAGTGGCCTTGAGTCACAGAAGAGGAAGTAGGAGGGCCTACTGCAGAGAGACGGTAACATTCACACGGGGTGAAAGCTTCTGCTTCAGGATTGGAGGTGTACTTTGGGATTTAATCGTTCTATAATAACTTGTCACTGTTGAACAACCGAAGAAGAAACGGTAAGAAGCTGATTCGTCGGCAGTCAGACTGTGATGTCATCGTTCAAGCTTTACCATAGGTCAGCTGACAGTCAGAAGGTCAAAGCAGTTAAATTAGATGAAACTGATGATGCTCCTTATGTGATCATGTGGATCATGTGACGCTGCAGGCCAGAAAACAACAGAACCTTTCATCAGACGCCCATGTGATCAAAGCTCTGCTCGGATGGGTTGTCTGGTGTCTCCGTCAACTGGGTGGTTAACTGGTGTGGTAGTTGCTGTGATGTAACACCTGTTTGACCAATCACCATCAGCAGGTCTGTGTCACCTGTAGACTGGCTCACCTTTGAGGTCTGGGCGTAGTACAGCGTAGTACAGCGTAGTACAGCGTCCTCCCTCTCCGTTAGAGAGGGAGGACGTCAGGGTACATGATGACATCATCCACGGGCCCAGACCGCTCGCTGTGGGGCAGCGGTGGTTCTGGTCACCGATACGGACCTCAGCCACTATTTAACACTTGGCTGAGTGTGAGTGAGCTTCCTTGGTTTAGCTAGCTGCTAGCAGGCTAAAGACGGAGCTCCAGAGACCACGTGGTGGAGATGAAGACCCGTCTAACAGCTGGGGGCTGCTCGGCCAGCACAGATGTTCATGTGGACCTGGCTGCTCCGTTCAAAGTGTTGTGTTTGGGTTCCTGGTTCTCATGAAGTCAGGAGCTTCACACTGTTGTAAATTATATAAATATCCTTGTAAATAAATGTTTTGCTGCTTGTTAAAAGCCAAATCCTTTCATGTAATGATTCCACATGTCATTTAGATCAGCTCACACAAACACTTGATCCATTTGTTCCTGGCCCATCAGCCTGTCCTTCTGTCTGTCCTCTTGTCTGTCCTCCTGTCTGTCCTCCTGCCTGTCCTCCTGCCTGTCCTCCTGTCTGTCCTCCTGCCTGTCCTCCTGCCTGTCCTCCTGCCTGTCCTCCTGCCTGTCCTCCTGCCTGTCCTCCTGTCTGTCCTCCTGTCTGTCCTCCTGCCTGTCCTCCTGCCTGTCCTCCTGTCTGTCCTCCTGTCTGTCCTCCTGCCTGTCCTCCTGCCTGTCCTCCTGTCTGTCCTCCTGTCTGTCCTCCTGCCTGTCCTCCTGCCTGTCCTCCTGTCTGTCCTCCTGTCTGTCCTCCTGCCTGTCCTCCTGTCTGTCCTCCTGTCTGTCCTCCTGCCTGTCCTCCTGTCTGTCCTCCTGTCTGTCCTCCTGTCTGTCCTCTTGTCTGTCCTCCTGTCTGTCCTCCTGTCTGAGAGTCAAGTTTGCCCTCCTGCTATAGACGGATCCTACGGGGGATATAATGGACAACCTAAGTACTGTAAGCTGTAAACTGTTGTGCAGTTGTAGACGCAACACAGGGGGTCCCTGGGTGTGTGTGTGTGCGTGTGGTACTTAGTTACTTTACAGATTACTTGATTTTATAAGTAACTAAGTTAGATTACAAGTTACTTTATTAGTTACATCCGACGGGCTGACGGGTTGTTGACGGCGCGTCTGTCCCGCACAAACAAAAACAACTACACAACCAGTAAATACTGAGTGTGTGTGTGTGTGTGTAGGTCATCACCCCCTGCCGACGCCTCATCCTGTGTGCAGACAACAGGAAGGAGATGGAGGAGTGGATGGCGGCTCTGCGTAGCGTCCAGAGCAGACAGAACTATGAGGTGTGTCTCTGTCCCCACTTTGACCAGTAGGTGAGTCCAGCATCAGCTGACTGTGTGTCTCTCCCAGTCCACCCAGTACAGCATGGACCACTTCAGCGGGACACACAACTGGTACGCCTGCTCTCACGCCCGCCCAACGTACTGCAACGTGTGCAGAGAGGCGTTGTCGGGGGTGACGTCCCACGGGCTGTCCTGTGAAGGTACACTCATAGTACACATAGTACTCATAGTACACATAGTACACATAGTACAGTACAGTACAGTACAGTAAAAGCTTCTATTTCATCCTTAAATCAGTTCAATTAGAGGAAGCAAAGTCTCTGTCCATCTGTCTGAGAGTCTCAGCAGACGTGTCCTCCTGTCTGTCCATCTGTCTGAGAGTCTCAGCAGACGTGTCCTCCTGTCTGTCCATCTGTCTGAGAGTCTCAGCAGACGTGTCCTCCTGTCTGTCCATCTGTCTGAGAGTCTCAGCAGACGTGTCCTCCTGTCTGTCCATCTGTCTGAGAGTCTCAGCAGACCTGAAGCTTCCTGGGACTTTATTCCAGCTGAAGAACTGGGTACTAGTAAATACACACAGTACACACACTACTACTTTATTCACATTGTGCATATATTACTACTATATATCAATACTACACACAGTATTACTCTATACACATAGTACATCAATCTGTATGTGTATTAAATGTGTGTTTGTGTGCCAGTGTGTAAGTTTAAGGCTCATAAGCGGTGTGCAGTCAGAGCCACTAACAACTGTAAATGGACCACTCTGGCCTCTATTGGAAAGGACATCATCGAGGACGAGGACGGGGTGAGACTCACTAAGACCTCATCTCCTGCTGACCTCAATCCTGTGCACTCTGACCTCTGACCTCTGTCCTCAGGTGTCCATGCCCCATCAGTGGTTGGAGGGGAACCTGCCGGTCTCCGCCAAGTGTAACGTGTGTGATAAGACCTGTGGCAGTGTCCTCCGTCTACAGGACTGGAGGTGTCTCTGGTGTAAAGCCATGGTGAGACCAGAGACGGATAGTTTAGGAATAGTTCACGTGTAGGTATTATTTCAGACAGCAGTTCATGTGTATGATGACAGGAGCTACCACACACAGACAGTCAAACACTAGCTGCAGGTTATGTTGGGTGGAAGTGTCTTGCACGAGGACACATCCACACGTTAGCATGGGATCAAACCGCCAGTCCTCTCATTGGAGGACGGACAAACAATGAGGTGTGTCCCTCTGTCCTCCAGGTGCACTCAGGCTGTAAGGAGCAGTTGTCCTCTAAGTGTCCTCTGGGTCAGTGTAAAGTCTCTGTCATCCCCCCGACCGCACTCAACAGCATCGACTCTGACGGTGAGCCTGATCAATACATCTGATCACCTGTGATACACCTGGTCTCACTCACCGTCGGCCCCTGTGTTCAGGTTTCTGGAAAGCCTCGTGTCCCCCGTCCTGCACCAGTCCTCTGCTGGTGTTTGTCAACTCTAAGAGCGGAGACAACCAGGGCGTGAAATTCCTGAGGCGCTTCAAGCAGCTGCTGAACCCGGCACAGGTGTTTGACCTGATGAACGGGGGGCCTCACCTGGGGTGAGACAGTTAGACAGACACAAAGTGTGCGTCACCTGAACCCTGTGTGTTATCTAAAGAGGTTTGTGTGTCTGTCAGTCTGCGTTTGTTCCAGAAGTTTGACACCTTCAGGATTCTGGTGTGTGGAGGAGACGGGAGCGTTGGATGGGTTCTGTCCGAGATCGACGCCCTCACGCTGCACAAACAGGTGTGGTCTGACACACCCTCACAAGTTCTACCTACTATCGACATGTTGTTCATCCCTTTGCTGCTGCTGCTGCTGTTGTGTTGTTACAGTGTCAGCTGGGAGTTCTTCCTCTGGGGACCGGGAATGATCTGGCCCGGGTTCTCGGTTGGGGTTCAGCCTGCGACGACGACACGCAGCTACCTCAGATACTGGAGAAACTGGAAAGAGCCAGTACAAAGATGCTAGACAGGTAACAGGTGTAAGAAAGGTAGCGGGAGTGAGACAGGTATCTGATGAGAGACAGGCATCTGATGAGAGACAGGTAGCGGGAGTGAGACAGGTATCTGATGAGAGACAGGCATCTGATGAGAGACAGGTAGCGGGAGTGAGACAGGTATCTGATGAGAAACAGGTGGCTGGTGTGAGACAGGCATCTGATGAGAGACAGGTAGCGGGAGTGAGACAGGTATCTGATGAGAGACAGGTGGCTGGTGTGAGACAGGTATCTGATGTGAGACAGGCATCTGATGAGAGACAGGTAGCGGGAGTGAGACAGGTATCTGATGTGAGACAGGCATCTGATTAGAGACAGGTAGCGGGAGTGAGACAGGTATCTGATGTGAGACAGGCATCTGATGTGAGACAGGTGGCTGGTGTGAGACAGGCATCTGATTAAAGACAGGTAGCGGGAGTGAGACAGGTATCTGATGTGAGACACGTATCTGATGAGAGACAGGTGGCTGGTGTGAGACAGGTGGCTGGTGTGAGACAGGCAGAGGTGGGACAAAGTCATTGTTATGCAAGTCACAAGTAAGTCTCAAGTTGTGTCAAAAGTCAAAGCCAACAAGTCCCAAGTCGAGTCCAAAGTCTTATTATTTTAGTTTCGAGTCATTTCAAGTCCTCTTATTATAGTGGGGACGGGGAACCCTGGGTGATGGTGCGCTGCCTCAGACCTAGACTACGAAGGGAAGGGTAACGGTGGATCGACTGTGACTGTGTTATAGTACTTTAAACCGGACGTTGACATAATGTTGGCGAGGATTTCCATCGGAGTCTGAATCCGGGTTAAAAAATCCCGATTTTTGTAAGCATGAACGAGCTGTCTCGTGCAAATAGCAACTCGTCGACTACCTCTTAATTTTTATAGCCAAACGAAACTACCTTCGGTATCATTTTTCCAACTGGCGCGTTGTTGCGCTTCATTGGTTGTCTTGCAATGTGCCTGTTTAGATGCTGTCGAATCAGAACCAGGTGGGACTGCAGTGATTGGATGTCGTGCAGGCAGCGCTCTCTGCATACAGGTGGCGCACATTTTTTTGACAGATGCAGATAAACAGAGCGGCGCGGCCGTGAGAAAATGTTTTCCCCCAGTTTTCACGGGAAGTAGCAAGTCTTCTCGAGTCAAAAGGCTCGAGTCCAAGTCAAGTCACGAGTCATCGATGAGTCCAAGTCGAGTCGCAAGTCTTTGTACGTTTTGTCGAGTCAAGTCTGAAGTCATCAAATTCATGACTTGAGTCTGACTCGAGTCCAAGTCACATGACCCGAGTCCACACCTCTGGAGACAGGTATCTGATGAGAGACAGGTATCTGATGTGAGACAGGTATCTGATGAGAGACAGGTATCTGATGTGAGACAGGTATCTGATGAGAGACAGGTATGTGATGAGAGACAGGTATCTGATGTGAGACAGGTATCTGATGAGAGACAGGTGGCTGGTGTGAGACAGGTATCTGATGAGAAACAGGTATCTGATGAGAGACAGGTGGCTGGTGTGAGACAGGTATCTGATGAGAAACAGGTATCTGATGTGAGACAGGTATCTGATGTGAGACAGGTATCTGATGAGAGACAGGTATCTGATGAGAGACAGGTGGCTGGTGTGAGACAGGTATCTGATGAGAAACAGGTATCTGATGAGAGACAGGTGGCTGGTGTGAGACAGGTATCTGACGAGAAACAGGTATCTGATGTGAGACAGGTATCTGATGTGAGACAGGTATCTGATGTGAGACAGGTAACTGTCTCTCCTTCTGTTCTAGGTGGCGTATTATGGTCTATGAGACCAAATTCCCTCGGCAACATTCTGGCTCTACTGTTACAGAAGACTGTAGCGACGACTCAGAGGTAACAGGAAATGACATCACTTCCTGTTTAATCCTCCAACCTGCTCCACTTAGTTTGTAGCTTTTTATCAGATAATTATTCAATGATATAATGTAACTTTACTTGTACTACCTTGTTTGTGTCGGCTGATCCAGGTCCAGCAGATTCTTACCTACGAGGACTCAGTAGCTGCTCACCTGTCCAAGATACTGACCTCAGACCAGCATTCTGTCGTCATCTCCTCTGCCAGGTACAACTGTCTGTCTCTCTGTCTGTCTCTCTGTCCCCGCTCATACTGTTTTTGTATCTTGTTAGTCGTAATGTGTTACTCTGTGTGTACTTCAGGGTCCTGTGTGTGTATCATGTGTGTACTTCAGGGTCCTGTGTGTGTGTATCGTGTGTACTTCAGGGTCCTGTGTGTGTATATCATGTGTGTACTTCAGGGTCCTGTGTGTGTATATCATGTGTGTACTTCAGGGTCCTGTGTGTGTATCATGTGTGTACTTCAGGGTCCTGTGTGTGTATCGTGTGTGTACTTCAGGGTCCTGTGTGTGTATCATGTGTGTACTTCAGGGTCCTGTGTGTGTATTGTGTGTGTACTTAAGGGTCCTGTGTGTGTATCGTTTGTGTACTTCAGGGTCCTGTGTGTGTATCGTGTGTGTACTTAAGGGTCTTGTGTGTGTATATCATGTGTGTACTTCAGGGTCCTGTGTGTGTATCATGTGTGTACTTCAGGGTCCTGTGTGTGTATCGTGTGTACTTCAGGGTCCTGTGTGTGTATCATGTGTGTACTTCAGGGTCCTGTGTGTGTATCGTGTGTGTACTTCAGGGTCCTGTGTGTGTATCGTGTGTGTACTTCAGGGTCCTGTCTGTGTATATCATGTGTGTACTTCAGGGTCCTGTGTGTGTATCGTGTGTGTACTTCAGGGTCCTGTGTGAGACGGTGAAAGACTTGGTGGCCCGGGTCGGTAAAGCTTATGAAAAGAACACAGAGAGTTCAGAAGAGTCTGAGCTGATGGCCAAGAAGGTTTGTTTTACACGTCACATGTTTCTCACATGTCAGAGGCGTGTTCCTGAGTAATGTGCCGTCATGTCTCTGCAGTGTGGCGTGTTGAAGGAGAAACTTGACTCCCTTCTGAAGACTCTGAACGAGGAGTCTCAGGCCTGCAGGCTGCCTCCCCCGGCTTCCCCCCCCACGATTGCTGAGGAGCAGGAGGATGCTGAGAGCGTTGAGCGGCCTCCTTCTCTTCATCAAAACCATCACCGTGCTCCTCCTCAGGCCCCGCCCTGTTCCCCACGGGGCAATGCCTCCTCCTCGACGGCGGCCATCTTTAAACCTCGAGAGCAGCTGATGCTCAGGGCAAACAGTCTGAAAAAAGCCATCAGGCAGATCATCGAGCATACGGAGCGAGGTCCGGTCCAAAGGAACCACTCACCAGTTAGAGGAACCCTCGGGCCTCCTATTGATCCTTCGGTTTCTTTTCTTCTAGCCGTGGACGAGCAGAACCTTCAGACCGAGCAGCAGCTGTTCACCAGACAGCCGGAGGAGGACGAGGATTTAGAGAAAGAGGAGGAGGAAGAGGACGGGGCGTCTCTGCAATCGTCTTCTAGCAGCAAGCGGCACAGCGCACGCAAAGGTACTGGTTCTGCTGGTAATGGATGGGTAATAGAAGGGGAAGTGCATGCTGACCATGAACACTGTCTCCTCAGTAGGTAGGAGGCCCTGTGAGATCCGCAAAGGCAGCTTTGTCCAGACAGGAAGTGGTGAGATGATGCCCACCTTCAACACCAAGATCCTCTATTCAGGCACGAAGCTCTAAGGTCACACAGGAAGTTCTGAATTTGTGAATATGTCATCAGTCTGATGTTAACCTGTGTGTGTGTGTGTGTGTGTGTATCAGGTCTCAGAGGAATCTCAGTTTCTCTCTCCAGCAGTTCTGTGATTAGTCAACTTTTGGTCAACGCAGACCCGCTCGGCTGTGACCTCGACAACGTGTGAGTCAGTCTGTCCGTTGGTCTGACTGTGCGTGTCTCTCCCCGTTGGTCTGACTGTCTTTCTGTCCGTCTGTGTGTACAGAGACTGCTACACTGAGAAGTGTGTCATGAATAACTACTTTGGAATCGGTCTGGATGCTAAAATTTCTCTGGACTTCAACAACAAGAGAGACGAGCATCCAGAGAAGTGCAGGTATTTAACTATTCATCACAAGCATCAAGCTTTATCTGCATTGAAACCTGATGTGTGTACTTTGTGTGTGTGATGGTCAGGAGTCGGACTAAGAACATGATGTGGTACGGAGTCCTGGGAACCAAAGAGCTGCTGCACAGAACCTACAAGAACCTGGAGCAGAAGGTTCTGCTGGAGGTGAGACCCACAGTCATCATCTTCATCCTTATGTGTAGTTAATGACCTCGGCCCAAAAGAACCACAAGAGGCAGCATTGTGACAGCATTGACGCATACCTTAATACCTTATATGGGGCTATCAATGTGTGCGATGGATGCAGCATCATCATCACAAGTCCAACCTGTGTGTGTCTGCAGTGTGACGGGCGGCTCATCCCTCTGCCCAGTCTGCAAGGCATCGCTGTGCTCAACATCCCCAGCTATGCAGGAGGAACCAACTTCTGGGGAGGAACCAAAGAGGACGACGTGAGACCTGAACCCGTCTGTCCTTCTGTCATGTTACTATCGACCTGTCTGTTGATTGAGTGATGTCATCTGTCTGTCTGTCAGATGTTCACAGCTCCATCCTTTGATGATAAGATCCTTGAGGTGGTGGCCGTGTTTGGCAGCATGCAGATGGCTGTGTCCCGGGTCATCAACCTGCAGCATCACCGCATCGCACAGGTACACCTGTCTGTCTGCCTGTCTGCCTGTCTGCCTGCCTGTCTGCCTGCCTGTCTGTCTGTCTGTCTGTCTGCCTGTCTGTCTGCCTGTCTGCCTGTCTGCCTGTCTGCCTGTCTGTCTGTCTGTCTGTCTGTCTGCCTGTCTGCCTGTCTGTCTGTCTGTCTGTCTGCCTGTCTGCCTGTCTGTCTGCCTGTCTGCCTGTCTGTCTGTCTGTCTGTCTGTCTGTCTGTCTGCCTGTCTGCCTGTCTGTCTGTCTGCCTGCCTGCCTGCCTGTCTGCCTGCCTGTCTGTCTGTCTGCCTGTCTGTCTGCCTGTCTGCCTGTCTGCCTGTCTGTCTGTCTGTCTGTCTGTCTGTCTGTCTGTCTGTCTGCCTGTCTGCCTGTCTGCCTGTCTGTCTGTCTGCCTGTCTGTCTGTCTGTCTGTCTGTCTGTCTGTCTGCCTGCCTGTCTGTCTGCCTGCCTGTCTGCCTGTCTGCCTGTCTGCCTGTCTGCCTGTCTGCCTGTCTGCCTGTCTGCCTGTCTGTCTGCCTGTCTGCCTGCCTGTCTGTCTGTCTGTCTGCCTGTCTGTCTGCCTGTCTGCCTGTCTGCCTGTCTGTCTGTCTGTCTGTCTGTCTGTCTGTCCGACTTCCTGACCCTGCTGTCTTCCTCTCAGTGTCGTACGGTGAAGATCAAAATCCTGGGCGATGAGGGCGTCCCGGTGCAGGTGGACGGTGAGGCCTGGGTTCAGCCTCCAGGGTATATCAAGATCCTCCACAAGAACCGGACCCAGACCCTCACCAGAGACCGGGTGAGTACTGGACCCTCACTAGGGACACTACCCAAGACCTTCATCCGATGCAGGGTTCTACCCCGGACCATGAGCCCCGTGTGTGGTCAATACGTAAAGGTTGACAGACCCACCACAAGCAGCCAGTCGCACCTCCACAGACCTCCACCATGAGTCCGTGTGTCCTTGTATCTTTCAGGCATTTGAGAGCACTCTGAAATCCTGGGAGGACAAACAGAAGTGTGAGTTTCTCCGGACGCCCTCTCAGCCCCCCCCCTCTTCTCAGCCCCCCCCCTCCTCTCATCCAGAGATTGTGTCCGAGGACGAGGCGTCGCTCATCAGCGTGTTCGGTCAGGCAGCAGGAGCCCTGATACACAGGTAATGACACCTGGGCATGTTTACATGATCTCTGATGAGCAGTAGCTAGAGGACACACCGCGGGGGACATGGGGGGGTGATCAGTTTAGGAGGGGTATCATTTCCATTTTTTTCCCCATCTTTTATATTTTATCTAGTGACTTACAATAAGTTCATTCCAACAAGAGGGTCCAGACCAGAACAACAAGAATCAGTGAGTTGAGGGAACCTACATCATTGAAAGTGTGTTTTTATTCTTTTTGACTGAGATTGTCCAAATAAATCCTAAATCCTTTGATGGGTTGTAATCCCATGTGCAACCACTGGGAGGGGCTGTACCTCCCATTGATGACACTCCCTCTCATGTCATCCAACATATATACATACATATACATATATACTTGTATACATATATACTTGTATACAAGTGTGTATATATATATGCATATATGTATTAGAATTGAAGTACTGTGTCATTGTGTGTTTCAGCATCCGGGAGGTGGCTGAATGCCACCACACTCTAGAACAGGAACTGGCTCACGCTGTCAACGCCAGCTCCAAGGCCATGGACGTGGTCTACGCCAACTCCAACAGCTCTCAGGTACTTTATGTCCATGTCCCTTGTCTTGTTCTGGTCTTTGTCCGGGTGTCTCTCCTAGTGTTCTGGGTTAGAATGGACAGAGAGTGTTAGCATTGTGTCTCTGTTTGTCCAGGCTCTGTGCTGCAGCGTGGTCCTTCAGATGGTCAGTAACGTTAAAGCTTTACTCAGTGAGACCGAACTGCTGCTGGCTGGAAAGATGTCCATGGTAAGTGTCTCTGTCCTTTAGGTCTCTGATGTGCCTTTTGAGAAGGTGTTGGAGACATTTCGGCCCTCATGCTTGTCCTAATTTCTGTCCCCTGAGTGCAGCAGCTGGATCCTCCTCAGCAGGAGCAGTTGAAGGCAGCTCTGAGCTCGGTGGCTCAGCAGCTCCGGCGGCTGGCTGATGTTTCCTGGTTGTCTCCCGTCATCGAACCTTTGGACCACGAGGTAAACCACCATCGCAGCCTGTGTGTCTCTCTGTCTGTCTGTGTCCCTTCCATCCGACAGGCGGATCCATCAGGACTAAGACCTCCATCCACACTAACAGTTTCTTCCCGTCGGCAGTCGGGCTCATCAACAGAGCTGGGCCCCCCCCTCCCCCAGACTGACTGACCCCTGTTGTGGAAGATTTTCTCATGAAATCGGGAATCAGTTGTAAAGTCTCCATTTTTTTCTTGCAAGGAAGAATAGTTCTGCAACAGCTTTACATGGACAGGCAGCTTCTTCTTAATGTTTGAGAGGAACACACATAACAACACTTTGATTTTGTTATGCTAAAGACTTTGAGACAGGCGAGGAGGTCCCAGACCAGAAGGGAACTCAAGGTGCTTAGAGCAGATGTTTGATTAGATCTAGGACAACAGCCAAAGAAAATCACAGCTTCTCCCTCCTCCACACAGCGGTGTCATGCAAAGACAGATGGGATCAAAGAGGAGAGGTGCTCTGAGGTTCTTCTGCTCAGATAGTTCACACACAGCTGGCTTTAGACATTAATGTAATAAAACATTATGGCATCATTATATTTCCCTCCACTCCACACACACACCTGTCACTCACAACTGGTTGTCTGTTTGCTGGTGCACTTTATTTTTAACTTTTTATCCTTTATTCTTTAATTGTTGATTCAATATACCCATAGCCTTATATTTTTATACCATGGAGTTAAACTGTAAATTTGTAAATTCAACATGCCACTTTTTCAGCTATTATCTCATCTGTCTTTTTGTCCATTGTCTCATACATGGACATATTATGATCCTGATCCTGTGTGTGTTCAGGGTCCTCTGACAGATTTCTCCAAACGCAGCCGGAGCACAAAGTTTCGTCTCGTCCCCAAGTTCAAAAAAGACAAAATCAATAAGAACAAAGAGACGTGCACAACGTTGTCTCTGCCAGGTGAGCTGTCTCTACCTGTCTTTCTGAACCTCTTGTCAGTGTGGACCACTATCACTATGTGGGCCTAGTGGGCTTATCGGCTGCATCGGGGGGGGCAGCAGGATGGTAGTTAACGTTAGAACTAAGTTTGTTCTTGTGTCTTATGTGTATTTAAAACTCAACATCACCTACGTTACGTAACTTTTATAAACTAACACGTGATGGTGATGTTATACATAATATAATATAACGGGTGTATTATATAACATTTGGCCTTGTCGGCCTGCACTGCATGCTGGGATACGCTGGGTCCCAAAAGATAGATCCCATGTGTCCTCATTGGTGCTGGAACGATGTGTGTGCTGAAGGATGCAGCCCAATGAATTGAGACATGCCCCATGCCTACCGGAACCACTTCCTGTTTACCGGATCCACTTCCTGTTTACCTGACCCACTTCCTGTTGCTCTCTCAGTCCACCAGTGGGGGACGGAGGAGGTGGGGGCGTGGCTGGGCTTTCTCTCTCTCAACGAGTATCAGGACATCTTCATGGGGCACGATGTCCGTGGGGCCGAGCTGATCCACCTGGAGAGGAGGGACCTGAAGGTACTGCTGCTAGCTGCTAGCTGCTAACGGTGCTGAGTTCTCCTCTGTTGTGGTTACCTTCAGATGATCCTGTGTTGTCACTGGTATTTACTATTAACGTTCATATCATTGTCAGCTACAACTGTATTTCTAAACTGCTTTTATCTTCATACACCAACAGATATTCTTAAATACTTAGTGGGTCTTGACTTGTTTAGATAAAATCTTAAACACTGTTGCCCTGAATGCGTCTCTGGAAACATCAGGCCCGAATTACACTGCACCTTAAAAGACACACACACGTGATGTAGAACAGCCAGATTACTGATGTGTGTACCTTTACCTGTGTGTGATGGTCACAGGACCTTGGGGTGACAAAGGTCGGTCATATAAAGAGAATTCTTCACGGCATCAGAGAGCTCAACAGGAACAGCAGCGCCAGCGAGGCCTAAAGGGAGAATCCTCAGGTATGTTTTTGATTTGAGAAGGTTCAAACTTTATGTTTTTGTCTCACATTTAACCCGTCTCTTTCTTCTCGTTGCCATAGAAACAGCTGTCTGCTCCCCTCCTTCCTCTACTGCCGTCACTCACCTCAATCACCTGACGTAGCTTGACCTCTGACCTCCAGCCAGCAGGTCTGAACACAACCTTTGACATCGCATCTTGAGCTTACTGGACCAGGGTTCAGCCTATCAACTCCCAGAACCAATAGTGCCTTGTCATCTTACCTACCATCATGGATCACCTACGTACAGAATCCAGACTCTACCTAATCTGTAGACCGGACCACTAGCTGCAGGTTCTGGGTTCTACCCGGTTCTCCTACCTACAGGATCCTCAGGTTCTTGATGTTTGGACTTTGTTGCATTCAGAGACCCAGCTCCAGTTAAGAGGACTCAGGACCTCTGAAACAACGCATGTGATCCACCTGTTTCTCACCTGAGCAGCCGGCCAATCGGGACCGCTCGTCTGTCGTGTTCCTGGTGGACCTATTGGACCCGACTGAAGCAGAACCCTTGAAGAACTTGCAGAATCCCCGTGGTCTTTGAGTTTCTCTTTTAAACTAAAACACATATTTATTTCATCTAAGCCTCAGTCGATGTATAGATTTGACTTCTAAGCACAGAGTGTTAAATACTGACGTGTATCAGGTGGATGAAGATCTGTCTTTCTGTCTGTCTCTCCCTGCCGGTCTCTCAATAGAAGCGTATTGTCTCTTTTAAGAACAAAGAGGACACCGATGAGGACGTTGGCGTGTTGTTGGCGTGTATTTATAAATTATTAATCACATTATATCTTTCTAAAGCCTTCTAACTGAAGTCACAACTACTTTATCAAATAAAACGTTCTCACGTTTCTGTGTCTGTGTCACACATTGTCTCTCTAACACAAATCGAGCATCAATATAGAAATCATTGATTTTCGACATTACGTCTTTGATCATTGTGTTTGTAGTTTATCAGTTTCTCTTAATACAGATTTATTTTTAGGTTTTTAAATGTGAAAACATGAATGAATCTTATATTGCACCAAGTCACTTGACGGACTCGACGGGCCGGCGGATCCCCTCCGGCTGCGTGGTGGTCTGAACCGGTGAGAGCCGCTCTGCGAGCATTTAGCAAAAGGCCTGAATACAAACAACCGTTTCAGTCTCTTCTCTTTTTCTGCCTCCATCTCTGCTGCAAAAAGCTCCAGAATCAATTGCTCATTTTCTAACCCCAAAAAACTCTTTCCTATCTTCACCAACCTCCTCAAACCCCCCAGTCCTCCTCCCCGCTTCATCCAAGAGACTTTTTCACCTTTTTTACCAAAAAAATAGCTTAACTACACTGTTGTTTCTCTAACCCACCTCCTACTACTTGTATCCCACAGACTTCACCTCTATCGCTCTGACTTCCCTGTTTCACCCCCCTGTCTCCTACCAAAGTTCTTACCTTGGTAACCTCTGCCCGTCCCAAGGAGACGTTAACCCACTCCTGAAGAAACCCACCCTCAACCCTTCTGAAGAAAACAACTACAGACCGGTATCTCTTCTTCCCTTTCTGTCCAAAACTATTGAACGAGCATCTTTAACCAACTCTCCTCCTATCTCCACCGTAACAACCTCCTTGACCCCCACCAGTCAGGCTTCAAGGCCATTCCACAGAAACTGCTCTCCTTGCTGTCTCAGAGCAACTCCACGCTGCTAGAGCCGCCTCTCTCTCCTCCGTCCTCATCCTTCTGGACCTTTCTGCAGCATTCAACACAGTAAACCACCAGATCCTTATCTCCTCCCTTCAGGAACTTGGTGTCACAGGATCCGCGTCTCTTCTCTCATCCTACCTTGACGGCCGCACCTACCGGGTAACTTGGAGAGGATCTGTGTCGGAACCTTGTCCTCTTACTACTGGAGTTCCTCAGGGCTCCGTCCTGGGTCCCCTGCTCTTCTCAATCTACACCAACTCTCTTGGCTCCGTCATTCACTCGCATGGTTTTTCCTATCACAGCTATGCCGACGACACCCTACTAATTCTCTCCTTCCCCGACTCGGACACTCAGGTGGCGGCACGGATCTCTGCATGTCTGACTGACATCTCTCAGTGGATGTCTGCTCATCACCTGAAGATCAACCCGCACAAGACTGAACTACTCCTCTTCCCCAGAAAAGACTCTCCCACCCAGGACCTGACTGTTAACTTTGGTCACTCTGTGTTAACGTCCACTTTGACTGATGGAACCTCGGTGTGACACTTGACTCCCAACATCACAGCGACAACAGGATCCTGTAGGTCCACGCTCTACAACATCAGGAGAACACGACCCTTCTCACTTAGAAGGAGGCGCAGGTACTGATTCAGGCTCTTGTCCTCTCCTGGACTATTGTAACTGTCTCCTGGCAGGTCTCCCTGCTCCAGACCTCCATCTCCCAGTAGGTCTCTGCAGTCTCTCCAGACCTTAAACTGGACTCATAATGGATCTGATCTATAACTAGTTGTACATCGGCTTATTTGTTCTTCTGACTTTGTTTCTCTATGGTTGAAATGCACTTATTGTAAGTCACTTTGGATAAAAGCCTCAGCTAAATGACATGTGATGGAATGTACAGTCAAATCCCTCTATGTAAGATTTGTGGTAATAAATGGCTTCTGATTCTGATAAAGTAATCACCAATTTATTTGAACAACAGTTTTGATCCATATTTTGTAAATAAAATGAATAGAAAGAAGATTAAAAGTTTAAATCATTTACTAATTAAAGTTTGCTTGCTTATCCCTATTGATAGTAAAATTAGGAGTTTATTTCCTATGTAATAGGTTCACCTTTGACCTCTTGGCCCACGTGCCGTGACGTCTGTCAATATTTGAACTGAGCTCAACGATCAGCAGACGCCCTCCATTTTACCTCAGAGACCCCACAAGACTCGGAGACAAACGGGACAGACATGCTACTCACATTGACGCTCTGCACTCTGCTGACCTGCTCCAAACTGGTTACATGTACAGGTGAGACAGACTGATGGATCTTCTGAGGTGGTATTAGTATTAAAGTACCGTACAGAGTATTTGTATCTGGTGCCCCCTCAGTGTTCCTGGACCGGCCCTCAGCGGGTCAAGTCCTCGCCTCGTCCGCTAGGAGGCGGCGAGCCAACGGCTTCTTCCTGGAGGAGATGTTACCTGGAGATCTGGAGAGGGAGTGTCACGAGGAGATGTGCTCGCAGGAGGAGGCCGCCGAGATCTTCCAGAGCAGCGAGAAGACGGTAAGAAGGACCACTGTAGTCCAACCTAAGGCCCAGGACCCATAGGGGGCCACCGAGAATAACATGTTGTGTCTGCTGTGATGTTACTTCTGCAGGACGGTTTGTGTTCATCTGCACAGCATGCAGTCAGAGGTCACAACACCCGACTGTAGATAGAAGCACTCATAATACTGCTGCACTCACTCTGACTTTATTTTTCCACAGCTGGAGTTCTGGTACAAATACACAAGTGAGTATATTCTGTATAAATAAGCTCCCTAATTCTCACACTCAGGATTCATCTTTACTGACAGAGTGAGGTCATTACGTACCACACACAGTCATTTTGTGCCTCATGATTTTGTGACTTAACAATATATTTTTCAAACCAGAACTTAACTTAAATAACTTTTACTAAATTAGCTCCAGCTGTCAGCAGCTCCTCAATCATTCCACATGATGTTCATGAATGTACTCGGAACTCTTTGATCAAAATGAATGTAAGAGTTGCAATAATATAAATATAACCTTAACTGTGAGTGAAGTGGAAGTAGTTGTTACTGTTATATAGTACGCTCTAAATACTAATAGAAACTAGTAGCAACCTCGTACCTTCTCACAGGGCCGGCTCCAGCCCATTGGCTGCCATAGGTGATACTAAGATTTTCCCGCCCACCATGTTATCATTCTGATATACATTCAAGGTACACTATGTCGTATGTATTATACTGTACATTTCAATTTGATGAATTTTTAGTAACTTTGGAACTCAAGTGAATTAGCTATTTGGCTTTATGTGCCCCTCGTTTATACATTCTGCGCTGTCCCTGCCAAATAAATACAAATATGATTTTGAAGATAAATTAGAAAGTAAAGACCTTTGTCCAATTTGAATTTGAAATACTATAAAATGTAAGCATACAAATATGCTGTAAACAAACTAAAAATAAATAGTTAAAATAGTTGTGAGGGCAACATTGTCCATCCTGTCGTTTGGGAAAGGTGAAATGTGGATTGGTATGATATGGTCCTCTACTGACTAACTCAGTCCTCACTGTGCCAGACAGGGTTGGCCAGTCAGCTGATCAATCGGTTCCCCCTGATGCACTCATGGTCAGAACTTGTTGTGGGGGACAAAGTGTCTACGGGCTGTAGTGCAGAATCAGGGCGGGTTGTGTCTGTTGCTCCTTCACCTGAAGGCAAATACATACAAGTGATGTACATCTATTAATACAGATACATTGAGATTTATCACTGATCTTGTGAGTCATAATACGACACGCAGTAAATACATCTAAATCATTTTTTTCTTTTAACAAGATCAGTGGTGTTTAATGGAGTAAACAATTATTCACACATTAGAATTAGGTGTAAATAAATCATTGTTTTGTAAGACTTTTAAGTGTAAAGTAAAATAAAGACGATTAAACAAGTTGCTTACTTGCTGCATGCAGGTGTGATCCTACATGTATCTTCACCTGCAGCTAGATTCAAGCACAGAGAATAACCACATCAGTAAAATGATGAAACGAAAGATGAAAGAATGAGGTTGAAAGTCATTTACAATGAATGGAAGTGTGAGGTCATATTTTTACTGTATTTACATAATCTTGAACAGATGGTTATAGCTTTATTAATATGCATTTATAGACTGCTACTTCTACTAAAACTAAAACTATTACTACCACCAATAACTATTATAAATAAACTAACTTACAAGGTTCAGAGAGGGGTGAACCTGGGCAATCAGCTGAGCTTTCTTCAGGAGGTGAGGCAGATTGTTAAAGCATCCTATGTGAGACATGAAATGACTTGTCTGAGATGAAAGTATACGTACCTCTATACTTGGCTTTCTTCTCCTTCTCCACCTTTTCTTCATTTGGACCTTTTGCACCACAGTGTGCCCAATGCCTTACAACACACGCAACCATAAGCGTGATCGTCACGTCACCCCCAAACACATGCGCAATTTCAAGACATGGCGGGGGCACCATGTTTATTTAATAATGGTTTTATTTCACCTGGATTTCATTTAATTTTATTTCGTTTATCAATTTGGTTGAGAGAAAGATGTATGCTTAGGTATGTTGTGCCAGGCGGTCGCCCTGCCTCCTCCCCAGGTAAGGTTTTAACAGCTCTGATGGCGTTATGTCTGAGATCATAAGGTGATGCGTCACAGGGCAACTGTAATGGCCACGGGCAGGATTACAATGGGTGAGGGCTGAATGGACTAAGGCTCCTTTAGCTTCCCTTAAAGCTTCCTCACATCTGTCCCACCACTTCCACTGTGTGGTTTTGTTCAAAGGTTCATGCAGTGGTTTTAGCATATTTGATCATTTCGTCATCATTTGGTCAGTAGTCCCAGAAATGATCGCAGCTGACATACATTTAGTAGTAGATCATCGAGGTAACACTGGACCCCAGTGAGCCCACTCAGTATCTGGTCCATAGCTCTCTGGAATAATGCCAGGGCTGAGGTGATCCTGAAGGGAAGCCTCCAGTACTATTGGTCAACTGTCATTGTGACTCTTCATCAACCTGCATCGATTGGCCGAACATAAGTCAATCTTACTGAATTTCTGTCCTCCAGCTAAACGTATTAAACTTGGACTTTTCACTAAGAATAATAAACAAAAAACGTGAGAATGTCCCATCATCGCCAGTTCTGTTGTATAGCACACTACAACAAGTAGAGTAAACCTCTGACATGAGATCTCTGGAATAAGGCTGGGGCTGAGCTGATCCTAAAGGGAAGCCTCGGTACCTGAACAGTCCTTTGTGAGTCACTATGGTGAAACATATCTTGTGACTCTTCATCAACCTGCATCTGTAGATAGGCCGCACATACAGTTGTGGTCAAAAGTTTACATACACTTGTAAAGAACATAATGTCATGGCTCAAAGTCTGATAGACCAAACCTTTTTCATGACTGGAACCACTGGTGTAGCCCATTCACTCACGCTTACTGGGTCCAGTAGCTCACTCTTGACTAGTTTGTCTAGTTCAGCTTCACTTGCAGCATGTTTTCTCATTATTCCTTGCAATCGTTGAGGTCAAAAACCTTTATGTCCTCAGGTTTTGCAACCATATAAATTTCCTGCCAGTTTAGTTTGATCTTTTCCAGCCATGTGCATCTCAGCCAAGCTGGCTGGTTACACCCTCAATGTGACCACAACTTCTGCAGTTTAAGTCTTTGCACCAACACTCCTCCGTTTAGTGACCTGTTCTCCTACACCGAGCATGGCTTTGCACCAACAGGTTTGTTTCTGAAATCGGTAGACACCTTATGCACTGGGGTTGATGCACTTCATTCAATTCAATTCATTTTATTTTGTATAGCCCAAAATCGCAAATTACAAATTAGCCTCAGAGGGCTTTACAGTCTGAACACATGCAACATCCTCTGTCCCTAAACCCTCACATCGGCACAGGAAAAACTCCCCAAAATATGAAAAAAACCTTCAATGGGGAAAAAAGGGAAGAAACCTTAGGGAGAACGTCAGAGGAGGATCCCTCTCCTGGGATGGACAGACTGACATGGATGTCATGTGTACAGAATCAACAATGTAAAAGATGTACAATACATTCTACTCCTCTAACAGAAATGATACAAGTAATTGCAAGTAGCAGAACAAGTGTACAGCAGGACCACTGCAGGGCACACTTTGCACTGTGCATCTTTGTTTGCCATTTCCATTGACGTACTCACTTCTATTTCTTTCTGCCATGTTAAGTCACCCTCCGTCAAAGGCGTTTCTGTATTGTCCCACTGCGTATGCCACACACTAACCTATCACGTATCGTCCATTTAGAGAACGTCCAAATTCAGTGTTCAGATAACTGTTTCAGTGCTGTTTCAGAGAGATTGAATCCCCCTCCTCTTAATTTATCTTATGGAATCTGAATCTCCCAGCAATGATCAGTGGTTACAGTGGTAACAGGGAGAATAATGTCGTTGGAAGCTAACACCGGTTAGCTTAACTCTCCGCTAGCCACCTCCTCGTCTTCTGTGTCTTTTTGCCACGAAAAAACAACAACATATTGAACTCAGACTTTTCACCGAGAATAATAAACGAAAACGTGAGAACATCCCATCTTCATTGCCAGTTTTGTTGTAGCACACTCTATACAGATACAAGTAGTAGTAAAGATGGTGAGAGCGTGTAGGAGATAACATGTATATTTTAATGGACTTTGCATAGGACCAAGAATACCCAGCATTCAGTGCAGGTGAACAGTTTAGATTATGGATGCCCCGTGGGAACAAACTTAATATCAATACACAAAAATGACGTGTTTGAGTGCCTGTCCTCTGCGTTGTAGATCTGAACCCCTGTCGGACCAACCCCTGTCTGAATGGAGGGATGTGCACTCTGGACCGAGGAGACTTCCTGTGTCTCTGTTCTCCTCAGTATCACGGCAAGACCTGTGACTCAGGTAACGATGGTTACCGATTATTTGTTTTTTGCGTTAACGTTAAACAGCCCGATGCTCTTATGATTTCTTTCTCTATGCAGATGACATTGCACTTATAATCCCAGATAATGTATTTATAGATATATTTATCGAATATAAAACATGTCCATTAATTATTTCATTTTGTTCAATTTAACAACTCACAATCCGAAATCCTGAATAATAATGAATAACAACAAACACTAAAGAGGCGTGTAGGTTACCAAGTGACACAGTGTGAAGGTAACAAGGGAATGTTGGGCGTAGTTGTGTTGGAGTGTCGCTATAGAAACGGCGGCTGTATGCAGTACTGCAGAGACCTACTGGGAGATGGAGTTCAGTGTGGCTGTGCTGATGGATTCAGACTGGAGGAAGACGGACGCAGCTGCTCAAAGTCAGGTACCAGTCAAAGAACCTGAGTTACATAAGGTACCCTCACAGAGCCAGTGTTACAACAGGAACAAACTTGTTAAATTAAAATTGACGTTTCTTAGACATGACAGAGATCAGAAACTGATGCTAGTATAATTACTTCATAAAAACTACAGTAACTCCTGTGTATTCAGGTTGTTAATACTCTGATTTGGATACACACACCAGCCACTTTTAGGTACACCTGTTAAATTACTTGTTAAAACAAATTCAGCCAATCACAGGGCAGCGACTCACTGCCTTTAAGCGTGCAGACGTGGTGAAGACAACTTGCTGAAGGTCAAAGCGAGCATCAGAACGGGGAACAAAGGGGATTTAAGACTTTAACATGGTTGTTGATGCCAGACGGGCTGGTCTCAGTACGTCACAAACTGCTGATCTACTGGGATTTAAACACACAACCATCTCTAGCGTTCATAGAGGATGGTCCCAAAAAGAGAAGACATCCAGTGAGCAGCATCTGTGTGGAGATGAAAGCCTTGTTGATGTGAGAGGTCAGAGGAGAACGTGCAGACTGGTCCCAGATGATAGAAAGGAACAGGAACTCAAATAACCCCTCGATACAACCAAGGACACACAACACCATCCCTGAACGCACAACACGTGGAACCTTGAAGAAGATCTACAGCAGCAGAAGAACACAAGGGGGGCATCCTGTCAGCTAAAAATAGGAAACAGAGACTACAACTCACACAGGTTCACCACAACGGACTATAGAAGATTGTAAAAAAGTTGCCTGGTCTGATGAGTCTCATTTCAGACAGAACATTCAGATGGTCCGAATGTGGAGGAAACATGAAAGCATGGATCCATTCTGCCTCGTACCAACGCTTCAGGCTGCTAGTGGTGGAATGGTGGGGGGATGTTTTCTTGGCCCACTTTGGGCCCCTCAGTACACATTGAGCATGGTTTGAATACTGCAGCGTACCTGAGTGTTGTTGCTGACTATGTCCATCCGGTTATGACCACAATGTACCATCTTCTGATGGCTGCTTCCAGCTGGATGAAGCACCATGTCACAAAGCTCGTATCATCTCAGACTGGTTTGAGGAACATGACGATGAGTTCACTGTACTCCAATGGCTCCACAGTCCCAACATCTCAATCAATGGAGTACCTTTAGGATGTGGTGGAATGGGAGATTCTCATCATTAGATGCGCGACAAATCTGCACCAACTGCGTCAATATGGACCAACATCTGTGCAGAATGTTTCCAACATCTTCTTCAAAGTATAACACTAGGAATTCAGGCAGCCCTGAAGGTATTAAGGGGTCCAAACTTATACTATCAAGGTAATAAAACCTAATAAAATGGCCACTGAGTGTACATTCAGGTTATTGATACTCTGGTTTGTGTATATTCCGGTTATTGATTGACTTGTTTTTATTCAGTTGGTTAATACTCTGATTTGGTTATATTCATAACTATATTTGGTCTCAATACTGAACACTTTACATTCATATGTTTATAAACAGTGTCCTTCCCCTGTGGTCGGCAGCACAGAGACTTCTCCTTGTACCAGAGTCGCTCTCTGTGGAGTCAGACAGAGCAGAACGTCACCACGAGGGACGATAACATCACCAACACCACTAACAACAGCACCAACGGGCTGGCTGACCCGCACATCGTTGAGACTGAGGATGAGCTGGGCACAGTGGACTCAACATCTGGGCAAAGACGAAGCAATGAGACGGAGCTGATTGGGGAAGAGGGGGGAGGAGTGGAGGGGCGTATTGTGGGCGGAGTCCTGGAGAAACCAGGAAGAAGTCCATGGCAGGTGTTAATATATACAGTGTATATATATATATAAATATATATATACTTTCTAAAGTGATAACTCATTACTATTGGGATTTAGTCTTTAGAAGAAAAAACAAACATTCATTAATCATGATAAACCACAATGAAATAATGTCAAAATGTGCGATTAATTAGTCAAATTCCTTCATCTTGAATAAACGTGATTAATGAACGTTTTTGTTACAATGTTGTTTTTAATGAATGTTTGATTATCTTCTAAAGACAAAACCTTAATAGTAATGAGTAATCACTTTAGAAAGTGTACACTTTACTAGACATTGTTGTTTAATTGTTGTTAATGTTATTTAAACACAAAGCGACACACATTTGATCATCTTGGAGGCAGAATTCCACCTGGAGGAACATGTTGAACTCTTCCTGCTGTCCTCGTGCACTTTGCTCTCGACTCAAACAATGTCCCACATTTAGCACGACGTTTTTAAACCACTGCTGTCGTGTTTTTAAATACAAAGAAGACGGGAGAACAAGCTGTTCTTAACTCTTAACTTTTATCCCGGTAACCCAGCAATGAAAGAATTATTTAGCATTAATATAAACGTATATATATATACATACATACACTTATTAAACAGAAGTTTATGGGATGTGTCTAGTAGTGATGAAGCTACAGCAGTGTGTGTGTACTGTGTGTTTGTGTTGTCGAGGTTCTGGTCTGCAGGTCTGATGGCTTCGGCTTCTGTGGAGGGACCCTGGTCTCTGATCGTTGGGTGGTCTCTGCGGCTCACTGCATGGAGGAGACTCCGGACCACGTGACCTTAGGTGACCTCATGTGTGTGTGCTTGTTCCTGCTCTGTGTGGGTCCCTGCTAACGGATGAATCACGTCTCAGGTGACTACGATAAGCAACGTCCAGATCCAGGGGAGCAAGTGATCAAGGTTCAGAAGGTCTTCGTCCATCCTCACTTCCACTCCTTCACCTTCGACAGCGACGTGGCTCTGCTGTACTTGGACCGGCCTGCTGTAAGGAGCCCCACCGTGGTACCTGCCTGCCTCCCAGACCCACACCTGTCCACATACCTGCTGCAGGTAGCTCTACTGACACAGTGACACTGACACTGGTGTTTGTGCAGGATGACAGATGGTTTGTGTGTTCAGAAGGATAACCGCGGCGTGGTGACGGGATGGGGGCTCACTCATTACATGGGGAGGTCCTCCCGCTTCCTCAGGAAGGTCACACTGCCATTGGTCAGCTTCAGAGTATGTGCTGCCTCCACGGAGCAGGTGATTACATTATACCCACCTTACAGTGTGTACTGTACACACTGTAGGTTTGGTACCCACTGTACACGCCTCTAACATGATGAACTATAACATGATGATGTCACTACCTGTATAACATGATGATGTCACTGGGTGCTCCTGCAGGTGATCACAGACAACATGTTCTGTGCTGGCTACCTGGACGTGGGCATGGACGCCTGCAGTGGAGACAGCGGAGGTCCGTTCGTGGTGAACTACAGAGGAACCTGGTTCCTCACCGGGGTCGTCAGCTGGGGAGAAGAATGTGCCGGAAAGGGGAAGTACGGAGTCTACACCCGACTGGGGAACTTCCTGAACTGGATCAGAGATACAATGGAGAGAGCGGACCTCAACAGCACCAAGGGCTGAGCCACAGAGGGCTGGAGACATCTGAACATCTAGCCATCTGGACCCTTCAGATCCAACCGCTGCTGCTTCTTCTTCTTCTTTTGAGTGTAAACGCTAGTGGTGTAAACATGTGCTCCTTCACTGGTTCAATTCAATTTTATTTCATGTAGCTCAAAATCCTGAATTAAAAATTTGCCTCAGAAGGCATTCCAGTCTGTACACATGTGACATCCTCTGTCCTAAAACTGTACATCGGGACAGTAAAAACTCACCAAAAAATGAAAAACCCTTTGATGGGGAGAATAAAGGGAAGAACCACCACATATAACATCACCTAAAGGCACGGGCGGCTGGTGGAATTTTCTTTTGGTAAAGCCAGCTAATCAGTTAAACATCACACACTATGAATTACTTTCGATAAAATGTATCTGTTTTCATCTTTGTGAGTCCTCACTACAGTCCTGTGTCCACAGCTGCGATGTTAACGCAGTGGTTCTCAAACCTTTTCTGTCGTGGCACACTTGGGAGAAGGAGAAATGTTCAAATTTAAAACTTCAGAGCTCTTTGAGTTAAAGAAAAGAAGTGGACATAACTAAGCAGGGCTGTGATGTCTTACAGTGTCCTCTCCATAGTTTGCATGTCTCACTGAAGCCCCAGTGCTTCACAGCAGCACACTGCTCAGTAATTACTAAGTATGGGTAAAACGCAGAGAATAACTTCTGCCTTGTGGAAGGATTATAAATAAAATAATACTAATACATATATAATAATACTATAATACTAATATATATATATTTTTTAATCTACATTTCCTCTAGCCCCTCGCGCCCCACCTGTAATACTTCCTCCACTTCCAAACACAGTCAACCCTGCACGTTATTCACGGTGCACGTCAGTGGTACCTGCCCCTCAGTGACATCCACACACTGCAGTCACAGCTACAGGAGCAATGCTGGGGTTCAGTTCCTTGCCCAAGGACACATGGACATGCGGGTTCGCCGGGTCTGGCACCGAATCGCCAACCCTCTGATTGGAGGACGACCACGCTCCCCACTCACCCACAGTCGCCCCCTTAAGGACGCTAAAATGATATTATACATCACTCATTTATCTTTATCAGCGATTGGCTAAACTGCATCTTAGATCCACCTCTTTGGGACACGGTTATGGTTTTTACTTGTATGTATACATATATATTTACTTGAACTCCTCTGTTTACCTTCGGATTAAATGACTAGTGGCCTTCGGGCAGGCAAGGTCCATACTAGCATACACATACACATTCACTCCCCAGGTTGGAGAAGTCTTCAAAATAAAGTGTATGGCGTGATAATAATAATAATATTAATGATAATAATAACAGTTCCAGTAGAAGTGAAGTTTTGTTATTTTTCAAAACTTGTGTAGAACACAAAAACTGAGATTTCTCTTTGTAAAAAGTTTATTATTAATCCTTTTTATAAAGGATAATTCCAGCATTAACACACATCATTGATTGAAAGAGAGGACTCTTATGTGTGTACTTGTGCATACAGTACTTATAACAGGGGATATTTATCTGTTGGAGGATGGATGTTGGAGGAGTTGAGGTTGGATGCCTCTCCTTGTGTCTCTGTTATTTCCTCATCTCTTCACCCGTCTCTCCACCGGTCTCTAAACCCGTCTCTCCACCCGTCTCTAAACCCGTCTCTCCACCCGTCTCTCCACCCGTCTCTAAACCCGTCTCTAAACCCGTCTCTCCACCCGTCTCTAAACCCGTCTCTCCACCCGTCTCTCCACCCGTCTCTAAACCCGTCTCTAAGCCCGTCTCTTCACCCGTTTCTTCACCCGTCTCTCCACCTGTCTCTTCACCACGGGTTGGTGTCAAGCTGCTTCTGTATCCACTCCACATAGTTTGCCACTCGTGTGTAGACTCCGTAGACCCTTTGACTTCCGCAGTCCTCCGGCCCCCCCCATGACACTAATCCAAACACCACCCACCTCCTGCTCACCCCGTCCTCCATCACAAAAGCCCCCCCGCTGTCCCCCAGACAAGTGTCCCTCCCCCCCTCCAAGAAACCGGCACAGAACATGTTGTCTGTGATGTTGTAGCTGACAGAGCGTGAGGCGTAGCTCCCCTCACACTCGTCCTGAGAAACCACCGGCAGCTTGACGTACTGCAAAAGGTCAGAGGTCATCCCAGCTTCGGCGGACAGCTTGATGGGGTCACCGGAGGAGGTGGCGTTGAGGTTGGAGATTCCCCATCCAGCAACCACACCCATTGAGTTTGGGGGAGGTAAGGGGGGGTCACCCTGAAAAACAGATAGGGAGAGTTTGGGAGGAAACAGTCAATGGTTCAACCTCAGAGTTAATGTTTTAACAGCCAATGGTTCACTTGGGGGGGTTCCATCTCGGCCCACCAGATGTCTTTGTTATTGTGGTAATTACAGAAAGACATAAATTGCATTTCTATAAAAGTAGCGGATATTCCTAAAAAGTTACCCTGGGGGTGGCAGGAGTTAGACCAGGAGGAGCAGATTCTTACACTCAACACTCAATGGTTTAACCTCAGAATCAATGTTTTAACCCAACAGTCATTGGTTTAACCTCAGAATCAATGTTTTAACCCAACAGTCATTGGTTTAACCTCAGAATCAATGTTTTAACCCAACAGTCATTGGTTTAACCTCAGAATCAATGTTTTAACCCAACAGTCATTGGTTTAACCTCAGAATCAATGTTTTAACCCAACAGTCATTGGTTTAACCTCAGAATCAATGTTTTAACCCAACAGTCATTGGTTTAACCTCATCAGCAGTACTAGTAGGTACCTGTCTTTTAGGTGGAGGCAGACACACAGGTCGGATGACCTCAGTAAACTCCACCTGCTCCTCCAGCCTCAGCAGAGCGATGTCGTTATTGTAGTTGTGCGGTTGGAAGTTCGGGTGGAGGAATATTTTCTCCACCGTACGGTTGGTGGCCAGACGTTTGTCTGTGTTGTCATGGAGACCCAGATACACCTGAATCACATGGACTTGTTACCGTACTGGTTAGACTGGTTATGACATTTAAACTATCTATACTGACACAATGGCCGACATATTCTAGATGGAGTGCTTCATGAGATAAAGAGGTGTAGCTAAAGAGGTGTAGTTAAAGAGGTGGAGGTAAAAGGGTGGAGACCTGGACGTGCTCGGGGGCTACAGGGACCACGCTGGCATCCCTCCTCTGGGACCTCAGGACGTGGGCCGCTGTGAGGACCCAGGACGGGGACAGCAGGGCTCCGGATCCGAACCAGCGGTCCTCAGGAACCCGGGACAGGTCCTCCACGCTGAGCAGGACCTGCCAGGGGAACAGGCCGGGCTCGGACCGCCGACCCCCTACAATCCGCTTCACATGAGGGGAGGGCAGGCGGGAGGGCCGGCCACATGCTGGAGGGACTGAGGGAGACAAAAACGTACTAGTTTGTTCTTCATGTACTAGTTTATGTTTGTTATGTACCAGTTTATCACTAGTTTGTGTACTAGTTTATGTACACACTTCTGTTCTTGTGATGTTTATGTTCCTGGTTGACTAGTTTATTTTCTTTATTTACTAGTTTAATATTCATCATATACTAGTTTATGTTGTTGATGTACTAGTTTATGTTCTTCTTGTACTAGTTGATGCTTTTTATCTATTGGTTTATGTTATTTGAGTACTACTGTACTGGTGTATGTTCTTCATTCAATTCATTTTATTTTGTGTAGCCCAAAATCCCCTCTCATCGGAACAGGAAAAACTCCCCAAAAAGCAAAATACCCTTCCATGGGGAAAAAGGGGAAGAATCCTTTGTGTATTAGTTTAGGTTCTTCGAGGAGTTGTTGTTTAGCTAAGTATTGGAGTCCAAACTGGATCACAGCTGTTTGTGACACCGAGTGAATCACACCAGGCCGAGTAGCTTAAGTCCTGAGAAAAGAGGAGCGAGGAGGTCACCTGGTACACAGGTAGGTGGACGGGTCCCTGATTCTGAGTTCAGCCATTCTCCAGTAGAAGCACAGCTGTAGAGACCTAGGAAACACACACACAGATATACACAACACTCCATGCTGTGTCTGTAAAACATACTATAAGTTTCTGACAATCAAAAATAATTATGACTTTCTATACAAAGACAGAAAGTATGACATAGCCTACTTTTTTGGTATAGCCTACCATGGCTTTATCTTACTTTTTGAAATTTTCCCACAAAGAATCCCAAAGAAATAAACAGTCCATAATTTTAATGGTAAGTTTACTATAAATGTGAGACACAGAAAATAAAACGGTAAATGTAGAACATTTTAAAAGTTATAAGGTATTTGCATTTTAATCAAAAATTTGAAATTAAAAATTTGAAATAAGTATTACAAAATAAGCCGGGGATCAAATAATGATTTCCTCCTCTCTACATACATTTACAATAAACATCAGGGGTATTCAACTTAAATGTAAAGAGGTCCAGAGGTCCAATTAAGAAAACTTAGAAGCAAAGGTCCAGAAGATCATAATCACTGTGTGATTGTTGCATCAACATTTGCATTTAATCAATACAAATAATAACTAACAAATAAAATTCAGTACAGTTCAAAAACTATTTGACAATATTTATTGTCACATAACAAAGAGCTTAACATATATGTGTGACTGCAAATATAAATAATGTTCTCTCAATTTGTCACGGTTTGGGCTTTCTTCCTGTTTTATTTTGTAGTTTCATGTCTCTTGTTCCTGGAGTTAGCTTCACTTCCTGCCTTGTCCTGTGATTGTCTGCAGTGTCTGATTGTTTCCACCTGTGTCTAATCACCTGCACCTCCCTTGTGTATTTAAGGTGCCCCTTGTCGCTTCATTACATGTTGTTCGATGTCCACTGGTGAGTGAACATTCGCTGTCGGCTTTTTGTCCACGTTTTGGGAATTATTAAATAATACCTTTTTGGAAATCTGCATTTAAGTCCTCCCTGCCTCCCTGTACCACCTGGCCATGTGACACAATTAACTAAATAAAAGAAGGGCTGCATTTAAGAAAAAATAAAAACTTAACGTTCAAATATAAATATATAAAGTGCTTCAATTCAGAAACAATAACAGAAAGAAAAGCTTGAATTTCCCCTTTTCGGCTATTCTGTTTATATCTACAAGCATTTTGACCATTGAAAAGTTTAATAGAATAAATATTAAATATATATATACACTCACCGGCCACTTTATTAGGTACCCCATGCTAGTAACGGGTTGGACCCCCTTTTGCCTTCAGAACTGCCTCAATTCTTCGTGGCATAGATTCAACAAGGTGCTGGAAGCATTCCTCAGGGAGTTTGGTCCATATTGACATGATGGCATCACACAGTTGCCGCAGATTTGTCGGCTGCACATCCATGATGCGAATCTCCCGTTCCACCACATCCCAAAGATGCTCTATTGGATTGAGATCTGGTGATTGTGGAGGCCATTTGAGTACAGCGAACTCATTGTCATGTTCAAGAAACCAGTCTGAGATGATTCCAGCTTTATGACATGGCGCATTATCCTGCTGAAAGTAGCCATCAGAAGTTGGGTACATTGTGGTCATAAAGGGATGGACATGGTCAGCAACAATACTCAGGTAGGCTGTGGCGTTGCAACGATGCTCAATTGGTACCAAGGGGCCCAAAGAGTGCCAAGAAAATATTCCCCACACCATGACACCACCACCACCAGCCTGAACCGTTGATACAAGGCAGGATGGATCCATGCTTTCATGTTGTAGACGCCAAATTCTGACCCTACCATCCGAATGTCGCAGCAGAAATCGAGACTCATCAGACCAGGCAACGTTTTTCCAATCTTCTATTGTCCAATTTCGATGAGCTTGTGCAAATTGTAGCCTCAGTTTCCTGTTCTTAGCTGAAAGGAGTGGCACCCGGTGTGGTCTTCTGCTGCTGTAGCCCATCTGCCTCAAAGTTCGACGTACTGTGCGTTCAGAGATGCTCTTATGCCCACCTTGGTTGTAACGGGTGGTTATTTGAGTCACTGTTGCCCTTCTATCAGCTCGAACCAGTCTGGCCATTCTCCTCTGACCTCTGGCATCAACAAGGCATTTCCGCCCACAGAACTGCCGCTCACTGGATGTTTTTTCTTTTTCGGACCATTCTCTGGAAACCCTGAGATGGTTGTGCGTGAAAATCCCAGTAGATTAGCAGTTTCTGAAATACTCAGACCAGCCCTTCTGGCACCAACAATCATGCCACGTTCAAAGTCACTCAAATCACCTTTCTTCCCCATACTGATGCTCGGTTTGAACTGCAGGAGATTGTCTTGACAATGTCTACATGCCTAAATGCACTGAGTTGCCGCCATGTGATTGGCTGCTTAGAAATTAAGTGTTAACGAGCAGTTGGACAGGTGTACCTAATAAAGTGGCCGGTGAGTGTATATATATTATATAAATATTCCATAGATATAGCCTATAATTAAGATATAGTTTTTCCAGGACTTTAAACGTGTACCTGAATGCATCACGTGGAGGAGCTCATTGAGCCTCGTGATGACGTTTCAACGGGTTCTGAGCACATGAGACACGGGTTTAGTGCTGCAGTGGGAAGTATGAACAGAAACGTTTAATAGTCCTGCGCTGTCCATTTGTCCCTCATTTGTCTCACCCGTCCCTTTCTCTCGCTTTCTCCGTCTCACTCGTCTTTTGTTCAAATGTCGCTCTTTTTTCACTTACTTATTTATAATTTGCCGCTACCTCTCTCGTCTGTCTGCAGCATTGAGACAATATTGTTGTGCTTGGAATGCAAAGACTTGATTGGTCGAGTGGTATCACATGGGATGGTTTAACTCAAATGCAATTGGTCTGTGCTTTAAGGCACTACCGTAAAGACGAGTAAAGCTACAGTCAAAAAGTGCGCCGTCACGTTTAAATCGTCTTTTTTTAGTTTTTGGTCCGGGTCCAGACTGGGGTTCGCCAGTTAGTGATGTACTACATTATTACGTGTGTATACGATATCTATACATAGATAAATACTCATCCTATTTTACAAATGGCCGCCGAGGACAGATGTAGTGTGTTGGGCTCCACACCAATCCGCTTATTTAACATTTTACTCCAGATTCTATCAGCTTTAGCTGATGCTTTCCAACAAAAAGAAATACTTGAATCAAAGAAAATTTATGAAATTGAATGATGAATTTTTTTTAATTTAAACTATTTGGCCATTATTATAGATTCTAATCTTTCTTTTAAAAAACAGATAAAACATGTGACAAAGGTTTTTAAATCTCGTGAATTTTTATATATGTATGACATTGGTTGCTCAGTGTAGCTATTTTTCTTTTCTTGTTCTTTTTTCTCTCTGGGTGTGTTATCTGCTTCAGGGGTCTTGTTTAAATGGGATTCCACTGTAGGTGTGTGTGTGTTCTGACGCACGCTGCAGCCTGTTATGGTTGCTCCAGTCTACACTTTTCTTTTGCTGTGTATTGGTTTAGGGTATACATTGTGTTTGTTTGTCTATGGATTTTAATTACATTTCCTTTCATTTTTAATGCTTTTTTATTTTAGGGTGCCTTAAAAACATCTGGCCGGGGACAGCAGATGGAAATCTGCCTCTCTGGCTGATTAGTGTCCATTGTCTCTGCTGAATAAATGAAATGAAAAAATATATGCCGGCCACTTTATTAGGTACCCCATGCTAGTAACGGGTTGGACCCCCTTTTGCCTTCAGAACTGCCTCAATTCTTCGTGGCATAGATTCAACAAGGTGCTGGAAGCATTCCTCAGGGAGTTTGGTCCATATTGACATGATGGCATCACACAGTTGCCGCAGATTTGTCGGCTGCACATCCATGATGCGAATCTCCCGTTCCACCACATCCCAAAGATGCTCTATTGGATTGAGATCTGGTGATTGTGGAGGCCATTTGAGTACAGCGAACTCATTGTCATGTTCAAGAAACCAGTCTGAGATGATTCCAGCTTTATGACATGGCGCTTTATCCTGCTGAAAGTAGCCATCAGAAGTTGGGTACATTGTGGTCATAAAGGGATGGACATGGTCAGCAACAATACTCAGGTAGGCTGTGGCGTTGCAACGATGCTCAATTGGTACCAAGGGGCCCAAAGAGTGCCAAGAAAATATTCCCCACACCATGACACCACCACCACCAGCCTGAACCGTTGATACAAGGCAGGATGGATCCATGCTTTCATGTTGTAGACGCCAAATTCTGACCCTACCATCCGAATGTCGCAGCAGAAATCGAGACTCATCAGACCAGGCAACGTTTTTCCAATCTTCTATTGTCCAATTTCGATGAGCTTGTGCAAATTGTAGCCTCAGTTTCCTGTTCTTAGCTGAAAGGAGTGGCACCCGGTGTGGTCTTCTGCTGCTGTAGCCCATCTGCCTCAAAGTTCCACGTACTGTGCGTTCAGAGATGCTCTTATGCCCACCTTGGTTGTAACGGGTGGTTATTTGAGTCACTGTTGCCCTTCTATCAGCTCGAACCAGTCTGGCCATTCTCCTCTGACCTCTGGCATCAACAAGGCATTTCCGCCCACAGAACTGCCGCTCACTGGATGTTTTTTCTTTTTCGGACCATTCTCTGTAAACCCTAGAGATGGTTGTGCGTGAAAATCCCAGTAGATTAGCAGTTTCTGAAATACTCAGACCAGCCCTTCTGGCACCAACAATCATGCCACGTTCAAAGTCACTCAAATCACCTTTCTTCCCCATACTGATGCTCGGTTTGAACTGCAGGAGATTGTCTTGACAATGTCTACATGCCTAAATGCACTGAGTTGCCGCCATGTGATTGGCTGCTTAGAAATTAAGTGTTAACGAGCAGTTGGACAGGTGTACCTAATAAAGTGGCCGGTGAGTATATATACATACATACACATATTTACATACATGTATACGTAGTACATACATATACTTATATATAAGTCATAAAATTCTTACTGCTGCTGCTGTTGAGCTGGAAGAAGTCTTCTCTGCAAACATACTCAACACTTGATCCAAACTTGGTGCTGTTGTCATCGCTCCCAAACACCAAGTGGGCCATGTAGACCACCTTCGGACTCCCACAATCCACCACTGTAAAAGATAGAGTCCCCATCAGTCAGTGAGGAGGAAGAGGAACAGGATGAGGACTAAAGAAACATGTTCTGAGGACCCAGATGGTTAAATAGGCTGACATGATGAACCCATTGTTCCCAATAACTGAAAATGTAGACACCAAATTATATCTAAATAATATCTATACTTTTTCCAAATTCAGACAATATGAATCTTAACTTATTACTACTATTAAAACTTTTTTAAACTTCTTCTTTGCACCTTTTAACAGTATTGACAAATCTGTTAATATATATTGCAGATGTATCTAAAGATTTTAAATGTGTTAAAAACTAAAACATTAAATTACAGTCCTTTTATATTGTTTTCTTGTTACTTCATTTTCATCAGTGTTAAAGCTGCTGCTGGTGGACTCGTAAAGGACTTGATGCGGAATATTCTGCCAGAATTTCTACTTCCTCGGGAGAAGAAACACAAATTGTAAACTTAAGAATTTGCTCTCACAGTCCTGTTTGTTGGGATGTCACTGGTCACATTGTTGTTGTCATTATTATCATCGACAGATTGTGTGACAAAAACACTCCACTCGAGATTACTTTTTATTTGTTTTATTGGTCTAAAACTACTGACAAACAGTCTCTAAAGTTCAGCTAATAAGAATCAGACTAATGTGGACTGTGATTGGTGATGATGTGGAACAAAGAGCCTCTCCTCCTAGAGTCTGTCTCTAGAGAGAAAGAGACAGGAAGCATTAAGTTCAACCTGATCTGAGGTCTGCTACTTACCACACAATCAACAATGTTTGTAAGTGCTGCCTTCTTGTTGTTAGAAAGAGAATTCTATGTCAAGAATTTAGCTTTGTAGAATGGTTAGACTTGCAGTTATTTGTGAAATAACCATCTTCCTGAGATGTCCCTTAAAGTTCAACTGTCACAATTAAATATCAAACGGTTACATCAGCTTCACATGTTGCAGAGTGATGTCTTACTCTGACAGTGAGGAGGACTGCTGCTCCATGATCCTTCAGACCGACACTCCAACTGATAATAATCCAGATCCTCTCCATCCTGGACCACAAAGCCGGGACGCGAAGTCAAACAGAGACAAAGACACACAGCATGAGAAGAAACATCTTTCTTCAGTCTTTTCAATTCATATTAGGGCTGGTTCATGTTAGGGCTGGTTCAGTTTCATAGTAAGAGATGGTTCAGGTTCATATTAGGGCTGGTTCAGGTTCATGTTAGGGCTGGTTCAGGTTCATGTTAGAGCTGGTTCAGGTTCATATTAGGGCTGGTTCAGTTTCATAGTAAGAGATGGTTCAGGTTCATGTTAGGGCTGATTCAGGTTCATGTTAGGGCTGGTTCAGGTTCATGCTAGGGCTGGGTTTGATTTGTGGATGTGTCCTACCTTCGTCAGTGTGAATCCAGGTGAACAGGTGACTATGATGTGATCCTTGAAGGAGTACTCGGATTGGACGGGAGTCAGCAGGGCATTGGGCGGGGCTTCAGGGGCCCGACACTTACTTCCTGTCACAACATAATGATGTTAAAATAAATTCAGGAGTTTGCTCACTTCTGTGTGTAAACCAGTGTGCAGTGCATAGTGTGTGTCTCCGTGTAGAGGTGTAGCCGTGTGTAGTCTACAGTGTGTACCTGTAGATGTGTATGTGATCCTCCAGCCCAGGTTCTCTCCTGAGTTGTCGCTGTGGAAGAAGACGGTGGCAACGTTGCTGTCCGTCTGAATCTCAGCTGGCGGTTGATTACCACAGAACGGACCAAACTCCTTGCTTCCTGTTGTGATCTGACAAAGAGACAGGTGACCAGAGCATGTGTGTGTGTGCCTGTGTGTACAGGGGTGTGTGTGCTGTTCTCACCTTAACATGGTCGTAGGGGCAGCTGATGTCAGGGTGGTCCTCCACGTCGAAGCGGGGGTCGAACTGGAGGAAGAGCCTGAAGCCCGGGTCCACCTCGATTCGGTACGAACAGTCTGAACTTTTTGGGTAGGGAGACGGGAAATCTACGCTGCTGAATTCTCCGGAGCGTTCCCTGAACACACCGTCACTGCACTCCACTGCACACACACAAATACGCACAATAGCTGAAGCTTCAGGGTGAGTTTGCAGATTGTAGCTTGAAGATCAGCCAATGTTTAGGCTGAGGCCTGGTTTAGGTTGATGGTTGGGTGTGGCACATGTCCATAGTTAGTACTGGCTCAGGTTAATTGTTAGCGCAGGATGGAACCAAATCCACGACAAAAGATTTGATCATTTGAAAAACAAATGTGAACCTGAAAGTTTAGGTTTGTGTTTTGAACATTGAAAAATACAAAAATGTATTCAAATAAAAATAAATGGATGAAAAGTATTTTTGGGTTGAATGAATAGCTTTGACTCAATGATATAATTGATTCATTCCTCACTTATATATTTTTTTTCATTGCAAACTTTTTATTTTCAGATTCACATTTGTTTTTCAAATGATCAAAACTTTTGGCCTGGATTTGGCTCCATAGGGTTGGACATAGATTCAATAAGATAATTCTATTCTTTGTCATTTATTTTCTGGTGTGAGGAATGAATAACTGATTTAAAGTTATCTGAAGAATATTTGTGGTAAGGGTTATTTGTGTGTTCCTGACTCTGGCTGCCTTCACAGACACATTTCAAAGAAGTTAATTAGTGTCTTGAGAGACAACATCTCCTCCACACAGAAACATGTAAATATTTAGCACCAATCAGCAGCTGCTATCAGTAGCTCAAAGGTCAGAGTGACACACATTTACTGGTTACTTAGTGCATGTTATAATATCTCAGTATAATGTTATTTGTTTTAGTTAAAGTTAAAGAAATATACACTCTTTGTTTGCATGTAGGATACAAATGTATTTTATGTATTGAATGTGTGTGGTATAAGTGTTTAAAATATTTCTCAAGACCTGATCTGAACCTGAACCTGATCCTCATAGTCGAGGTCTGCCGAGGTCTCACAAAGAGGCTCAGTGTTGTTTGACTTGTTGGCAGCAGACTGTAATATGGATCAGCTGCTGGAATTCCCTTCAAGCTCTTTATATCTGAAAAGCTGCCACACACAGTCACATCATACTGATCCACTCACACCGTTCAGCATCAGTTACTATGGTGATTTACCAGGTAAGATGTGAACCGGAGTTGACCCTTAAGTCACCTGGGTCCTGGTCCAGACACCTGGAACGACCTCATCACACCTGGATCAGGTGTGAATCAGCGATGTTATGTGACCAAGCCTCACCTCGACAGGTGCGGTTGTCAAAGTGCAGCAGGTAACCATGGCGACAAGTGCAGTAGTACCCCCCGATGTAGTTGTGGCAGAGGTGGTCACACAGGAGGTCTTCGTCAGTCCGCTCACTGCACTCGTCCACGTCTGAGGAGACAGAGACATGTGGGAGGACATGTCTGATTGGCTGGTCTTATCTGGAGATAACATGACTCATAAACACAGAGGAACCAGCTGCTGGGCTTCACTTCCTGTCAGAAGTGACCAGCGTAACCCCAGTCCTATGATGCTCACCCACAGCGCTGTAGTGAGCCATGAAGCCAGAGTAGCGCTCCTCGTTGGAGAAGTCAGAGGAGAAAAGGAGGCTCATGGAATTTCTGGAGGAGGTGATGATCTTTTGATCCGGTACCGCCTCCGTGTCTGTCTCCTCCCCCCCACAAAACAAGGCCAGCACCTCCTCTTCAGCCTCCACCTGCACACAGAGCACCAGCTGAGAACGTTACCTCTGTGAGTCAAGCACAGCTGAGTTAGCTCATGGAGCTAGCTTAGAAAGCTGGCTTAGCTAGCACAGATGGGCAAGCTAATATAGTTTAGTTTACATGAAATCAAACTGCAACAATGAGACTTCATGTATAAACTAGTTATTTATATCATGTATGATAGAAATGCTAGTAATAACTAATAATAATACACATAATATAATAATTCATAACAATACACACAATATAATTCTTAATAACAAAAATCATCATGTCATATTTCATATTAATATGTCATAGAATTATGAATTTTAAGACACCATATTATTATTATTAATAACAATGTTATTGTTATAAATATGCTGGTCTAACACATGCAGAGAACCTAACACACGACCCTGATCCAAGACCCTGGCCCAGAATCCTGGTCTAAGACCCTATTCCAGAACCCTGATCCAGAACCCATTTGCTGTACGTATTAAACGAGTGCTGCACAAATTCTACCCATGATGCAGTGGGGTCTCACCTTGACGTAGTCGTATTCACACAGGTAGGACGGCTCCAGGTGGAAGTGGCTGAAGTAGAGTTTGATGTGGAAGCCATCAGGAACGCTGAGGTTCCAGCGGAGAACCGTGTCTCTGGGATAAGGATCAGGGAAGCCTGGAGACTTGAGGGTGCCGAACATCTGGGCATCAGCGGCCAGAGAGAGCAGCAGCACTAAGAGCCCCCTGATCAATAACAGGTTACCAATATCATTATAATTATTAGAATGAATATGAATGAGTTATAAACTGTTACGATCAATTATAATAACCTTCCTTTACAGGGAAACATGTGGACATTGTTACTTGTTCTTCTGAGTTTGTGGAAATGCACTTATTGTGAGTGGCTTTGGATAAAAGCGTCAGCTAAATGACGTGTGATGTAATGTAATGGACATGAACACACACGTTAGACCCGCTAGTGTTGGACAGATTAGTAATAAATCAATTGATCAACTGATCAGTGACAGATCAATAGGATGAGTTGGTAATAGATACACTGACCTCATGCTGCAGCTGGTCTCTATGTGCAACTGGTCCGGACTCACGGAGCATCGGGACTCGACTCTTACGTGTGACGTAACGCTGCGTCATCGCGTGCAGTGAGCGGGGCGGAGGAGGAGGAGTTACATCACAAACCATTACTTCAGTAAAGTTAGTATTACTGTGACAAGTAATGAAACATTGACGTCACTTTGGCTCCCAACGTTTCATTTTTAAAGTGCCACCGGAAATCCGTGTGCCCCTGGAATGCGTCTGCTCGTTGCCATGGTGACGTGAACGCGCAGGCTAGGCTTCCGTCCGAATGTTCTGATGCTGGTTCCGTGGGTGTCCTGTGACCCCCCCTCGTATCCTCCCATCATGCCGAACCGTCAGAAGCAGCTCTTGTTTTCGGTCTCCGGGGTCCTCGGCTTCTCGTGTGCCCTGATGGCCGCCGTGGCCACCGGGCTCCCGTTCTGGGTCACCGGGGCCGTGCTGTGCCGGACCGGGGCCGAACTGGTGAACGCCACCGGGGCCGAACTGGACAAGTTCCTGGGAGAGCTGAACTACGGCCTCTTCCACGGCCAGAGGGTGAAGCAGTGCGGGCTGGGGGGCAGGATGTCCCGCTTCTCCTGTGAGTACATTAATATTATTATTATTATTATATATATATATAAACGGTATTATAAACTGTATTATAATACATAATACCCTTGCTCTACGCAGCAGCAGTTAAATGATTTATTGGAAATCTCAACGGAAGCTTAATTAAATATGAATTAAAAAAATTATACAATCAAATAAAATTAAAAATTAAAAAACATTTGCCACTGCCAGGGCATTTGCTTTGTGTCTGTTATAGAAACAAGTTACCCTCCATGATCACATTATACCAAATAACATTAATCAATCTGTTTTCTTTTTTTCTGAACTCGTGCCAGTACATGTTTATTTTATCAGGGAGCAGCATGAACACATCAGCAATTTCATTAGCCACAATTGTTTAATTTGATTCAAGTTTACTACGGTGGGCTACAGTTTACTTGAAGAACTAGATGTAGAATCCTTTGAAATATAAATGAGCAAACACACAAACAAGACGTTTATGTACAAGTGTGTATGAAAACAAATGCAACAGATTAAGACAAGAAGAGTTGCTCATCGTTCTTCATCCGTTTAGTCACAAGACTTTTGACGTGGCCGACGCAAACTTCATGGTCCTTTATCGTTTCCATTTTGAAATGGCTTGTCCCACCTCCTAAAGAGCCGTCCTTAACCTTTCCACGTCCTACCATCAGTGCATCTCATCTGGGTCACAAACCAGCCCTTCTCTTTTCATTCCTCTTTCATCACCAGGGTTTCTCTTCGTGTCCTCCTGGTTTTCCTTCACCTGCACTGAGCAGGTCTCAAGTTTGATCAAAAGCCTCCACCTGTCCCGTGTGTTCGTCCATGTTGCTTAGTAACGAGCGTACGGTGGCCGAGAGGGCAACCGATTGGTGCACGATACATCGTTAGCAGGACAACTTGGTGTTTCCTTGTCAACGTGTTGCGCGTGAACCCTGCAACGAGTTTATTATTTTAAATCTGTTGAACGGGTCTTCATCTGCACACACGTCTTGAACCGGAGGTTCTAAACTCTCTGAACCGGATTCAGCCTGCAAGCTAAACTGAGACAGCTAAGCTCAGCTAGGCTAAACTAAGCTAAGCTAGTGCGCGGTAGTCAATATACATGAACCACCGCTGCCACCAACGCGACGAACGTTCTGGGTTCGTTCACTCATGAGACATCAATAATCGCCGCTATGCTGCAATAGAAAATATAGAGCGGGATATTTTAGTGAGAGAGACTGCTTTACCCGCCAGACAAATTCTAGCCGCTTTTGGCGGCCATGCGGGTGATAATGTCAAGCCCTGGAAGTAACCATGTGACCAGAGAGCAGAGCTCAGAATGTTTACTGGTCCCAGTTAACGAGAGCAGTCAGCCTTCACTAACGAGGTTTCTGCCTGACTGGGTCAGAACTAACAAACAATGCAGCTCTGTTCTTGAAGTATGAATAAATGATTCATCTGCAACATGTGGGGGGGTGAGTCAATGTAAATGTTCACTCGGTTTGGATCTGGTACACAGGTACACATACGTAAACAGTACTGTGAAAAAGCTGTCTTTTACTCCATTAACAAAATGCAGTGAATGAACAGGAGGAAATAATTTTGATGTATTTTTCATCCTTGGCCGACTACTACGTCTGTAAAGTAGCTCATGAGCCAAAAAAAGGGTGGGCCTCCCTGGAGTAGAATTACGTCTAACGCATGCGCTCACTCACAGAGTGGGACCCCCAGTAGACTTTTTAGGAATAGCAGCTTATTTTATAGAAATACAATGGACCCCCCGGCAGGGCCGGATTCGACCCGCGGGCCTTGAGTTTGACACGTGTGTTCTACACAGTTGCTTCTGTCATAAAAGATGTACAATACATTCAATTCATTCTACAGAAATGATTCAAATATTGAGAGTAGTAAGCCAGGTGTACGGCAGGACCACTGCAGAGACAACCACCATCAGATAGAACCTCCATCAGATAGAACCCGCATCAGATAGAACCACTATCAGATAGAACCACCATCAGGTAGAACCGACCATCAGATAGAACTTCCATCAGGTAGAACCACCATCAGGTAGAACCACACCTGGACAGAGAGAGGCCATCATGCCTTCTGCTGTTGTCTTTGTTCGTTAATAAAGCAGTTGATAAAGCAGCAGAAAAACAAAAGCCTCTTTAAATTTTCATATATTCATGTTCACATTCTCTCTCAGTCTTTCCGGACCTGCTGAGCGCCATCCCGGTGGTCCTCCACGTGTTCGTCATCTTCTTCTGTGGTGTCGTCATACTCTTCTCATCAGTGGTCACTGGCTTCTTCTTCTTCAACGCCTTCGGCCGGCCGTATGAGACGCTGCAAGGCCCCCTGGGACTTTACCTGTGGAGCTTCATCAGCTGTGAGACATCACGTAGTACTAGAACCACCACTGATACCAGCACTAGTAAAAGTACTACATAGTACTAGTTTGAGGTGTGGTGACTCGTACTCATGTGGACCCCCATGTGTTTAGCACTTTTAGTACTTAGTTTTATACTTAGATCATAACCTGATGAAATTTAGACTGAACTGTTGTAATGAGCTAACGGCAGGTTACGCAATGCATTCTGGGACAGCAGCCAAACTCGAGGGAGGTTCAGGATGAGGTTTGATTGATGTTACAGAAGAAGACAGGGTGATCTGCCATTAGAGAAACTGAGTCCGAGGCAGGAGACCTGAAACAGTTCCCCGTCGCATCTACACTTACAGCCATTCTGAGCCACACTTACTGGAGCGTAGAACGTCTAATATCCTCTCAAAAAGGACCCTCCTAACACAATAATAACATTCATTCTAATTCAACAGTTACCTTTGTTCTTCTGCTATAATTGCCTCATATTTAGGTGCAACATCGATACTATTTTAAAATGAACATCTATACTAGTGTAATTTTCAGATTAATATAAATGGAATAATAACACAATCATATTTATTCTAGTGGAATATGAACATTTATTTCTACAATTACATTTATTCTAGAATAATAATCATATATCTTCAAGTGGGATATTAACATTTGGTCTAGTAGAATGATAACATTTATTCGTAGAATCCCTATTTATTCTATTGCATTAATAATCTTTATTCTAGTGAACAGTAACCTTTCTTCCTGTTACATGGCAGAACCCTTGTTAACATGGCGTCCTGTCTGCATCAGGGCTAAGCAGTTGTCTGGTGATGGTTCTCTTTGCATCGGAGGTCAACATCCATCATCTCTCTCATCGGATCGCCAACTTCAACGAGGTGAACTTCGTATTCCAGACCTATACCCAGCGCTTTGATCGCTGCTTCTGGATCTTCTTCCTCGTCTTCCTTCTGCACGGACTCAACTTCTCGCTCATCCGACTGTCTGGAGTCCAGTTCCCTTTCCGGGGGGGCAAGGAGTCGGCCCCGAGTGGGGGGGCGGCCGACCTCATGTACTGAGAGCCGAAGGGAGACGGAAGCCTCTGAAGGACAAACTCCAATAACAAGTTACTAATGTTATCATTGGGTAATGGTAACATTAGTGTGTTAATTAACAATTACAACCACAATAATGTTAGCTAGTGGTTTAACTAACGTTACCTATTGAGTTAACCACCATTTATAATCAAACTGATGTTAGCTAGCGAGCCAGCTAATGTTAGCGAACTATCCGGTAAAACTATTGATCGTGCAATGTTCTCAGGTGATTCAGTTAATTAAGGTAAAAACAGTCTTAACTCGAGTCGGTAAAAGGACGCTGGGGAATTGCCCTAATCCGGGCATGCCCCCATTGTCATTGTAAACATTATTTTTCGCAGAGATTAAACATTGACTGAAGGGTTGCCAAAACGACTCTTAATGCTGTCAACATATCCAGGGACTCAATTCTGAACTTTCACAATAAGATATCCCGCTTCAACACCTTCAAATAGCGCAATAAAGGCTTCTGTCATCGCCAACCATCACCCGAGTGTTCTTACTGTCTCTCATCTCTTTCCAGAGATGATTAAATAATTGCAAGCAGGAAGCCAGGTGTACGACATGACCACTGCAGGGACACCCACTATCAGATAGAACCTCCATTTTATAGAACCACCATCAGATAGAACCTCCATTTTATAGAACCACCATCAGATAGAACCTCCATTTGATAGAACAACCATCAGATAGAACCTCCATCAGGTAGAACATCCATCAGATAGAACCTCAATTTAATAGAACCTCCATCAGGTAGAACCTCCATCAGATAGAACCTCCATCAGATAGAACCATCATCAGATAGAACCACCATCAGATAGAACCTCCATCAGATATAACCATCATCAGATAGAACCTCCATCAGATAGAACCATCATCAGATAGAACCACCATCAGATAGAACCTCCATCAGATAGAACCACCATCAAATAGAACCTCCATCAGATAGAACCTCCATTTGATAGAACCTTCATCAGATAGAACAACCTTCAGATAGAACCTCCATCAGGTAGAACCTCCACCAGATAGAATCTCAATTTAATAGAACCTCCATTTGATAGAACCTCCATCAGGTAGAACCATCATCAGATAGAACCACCATCAGATAGAACCTCCATCAGATAGAACCACCATCAAATAGAACCTCCATCAGATAGAACCTCCATTTGATAGAACCTCCATCAGATAGAACAACCATCAGATAGAACCTCCATCAGGTAGAACCTCCATCAGAAAGAACCTCAATTTAATAGAACCTCCATTTGATAGAACCTCCATCAGAAAGAACCTCAATTTAATAGAACCTCCATTTGATAGAACCTCCATCAGGTAGAACCTCCATCAGATAGAACCTCCATCAGATAGAGTACCTTTGTCAGCACCTGCATCCACAGAAGCCTGAGGGGAGGGAAAGTTTAAGGAAAGACTAGCTAACATTAGTTTGTTTATAATTGTTAGCTAGTTGTTAGCTACATACTTGCTAACAACTAGTGGGATAACTAGCGTTATGTTAACTCTGAGGTTCAAGTTTACACACCTGACATTTCACCAGAACAGCAGCTCGTCTCCTCTTTGATGCCGTCTGAAGGATCCAGGTCTTTATCTCCCGCAGTGACACCGACACTGTAGACGTGTTGACATGAGACAAAGATTTAAAGGATCCGGTCTGATGGAGACGGATCATCCTGTGGAGACCCCGAGCGGGCGGCCCAGCGGGGGGGGCATCTTGTTCAATAGAAACAAAGAATTAAAGGATGGAATCGGATCCGCATGTTGGCAGACAGAGACTCTGCTGGACCGCCTTCAGGTCCTCAAAGACCACGACAACACTCCCTCTGTGTATGTACACATATTAACATTAGAGAATAATTCACTTAAAACTCATGAATGTAAAAATCTATATAACAAAATGTACTATAATTGTTATTTGTGTTATTCATGCTATATGTGTAATAATGTTATTTAGTGTTGAAGGTGATTTATTTCCAGATATAACTTCATATAATCTGCAAGTCAAATCTAAAATCTGTTTTTATATTAATTACATTTTACAACCATTTTACTGAAAGTACTTCAATAAAAATTTTAAATTATGAAAATTAAAGAATTCTATTTTAGATGTTTTCGAGTGTTAATGTGTGTTTGAAGTGTGCATATATTTATGTGTGTGTGTGTATTACAGCATTGTGTATCAGTGTGTGTGTGTGTGTGTGTGTGTCAGGGTGTATATATACGTGTGTATTCAGTGTGTCTCTCCAGTGAAGCTTCACTCAAGTGGAGGTAAGAACTTCTTTTCATTTTAAAACATTTAGAATTAGATTTAGAATTAGAATAATAATAATCTGCTAATCTGCTTTTTAAATGTTAATTTTAATTTTTCTTCAGTTTTCTCATCAGAAAGTCGTTGATATAAAATTAAACGTCTTCATTTAAAGCCCATTTCCGCCACTAAAAAAAAATATGAAGGGTTAGAAGGTCATTTTGACTTCCTAAGCCTTTGTTTTTTTAGTGGTGGAAATGGTCCTCCATACATTGACGAATTGAATGTTTGTGATAAAAAAGTGATGATATGATATTTAATGAGAATGTATTTACTTATATCTGATTTCTCAGATAATATTCACTTAATAATGAATCGTTAAATAAGGACCATATTTCATTATTACTGTGTAGACAGTCTTTTCTTTGTGTGTGTGTGTGTGTGTGTGTGTGTGTGTGTGTGTGTGTGTGTGTGTGTGTGTGTGTGTGTGTGTGTGTGTGTGTGTGTGTGTGTGTGTGAGCAGATGGAGCTACTACAGATTCTGGACCAGGTGTCTGACCTGCAGAGCCGCAGGAAAGTTCAAATAAAACAATGAATTTGTTGGTGTGTTATTTGTAATATGATGTTTAATTAAAGATCAATGAGAGTTAAACGTTATTTTCTCTTTAGGCTTCTGTCAAAACATGTAAGTATATTAAAATATCTGTAAACTGTATTTTGGTGCTTCACCAACGCTGGCAATTATATGAAATTTTAAAAGTGCGCTGCTCACTGGCTCTGAATGAAGGGGGGGGGGGGGGGGTGAAGGGGGGGGTGTGTTGGGAGGGGCGTCATCGCACGTCTCAACTAATGAGAGCCTTTGGGGGCGGGACTAAGACTGAAGTGAACTTGAATCGGTGTAAATGTGTCCTGGATATATATGTCTTTATATATATACATATATGGGTGTACATATATCTATATAGACTCATAATGTATGTGTGTTTACATTTATAAATGTAAACGTACAGTACCGGTCAAGACACACGTCAAGACACACGTTCCTATTCAATTGAATGAGAAATTGTGTATATGCACATGTACACACACACATCTCTCTCTCTGTATATAAACATACATCCATAAGCCCCCTGGTGGCCGAGCTGTTTCACTGCACCGAGGTCAGAGGAGTCAATAGGTGACCTGACCTCGTGCTTCTCAGATAGATGGTTTGCGTGTTGCACAGAAGCCGACCCTGTAAAACAAACACATGTGTTTCACAGGTGATACTTGAGTATAAAGTACCTGTTGTATCAGGAAGATGCAGCTGCTGTTTTCATGGTCCTGTGCTCAGGTGTTTTCTCCTTCTCTCCTCAGAGGCTGGTGGATGTGGAGAAGGTGGAGGAGCAAGGAGACTGTCCTCCCCCCTGCAGGACTCTCCCAAAACTCTGCCCCATCCCACTAAATCTGATGGTCTCCACAGATCTGGGAGGAACCCCAGTGACCCCCCAGCTGACAGAGGTGAGATCGGTCAGGACCAGTCAGCTCCAATCAGGAGCGATCAGGTGTCCCGGCTCAGACTTGGTCTCCCTGCTTGTTCCCACGTTTAGAGTCTGAGGAAGGTTCTGTTCGGTGGAACGTTTCACGTCTTCAACTACGAGTGGAGGAAATCCTTCTTTCAGTTCAGAGAGCCCAACTCTGAGGTTTCGTACGCTCTGGAGACGGACCACGTGAGGTTCTACTACCGTGGTGCGGCTGTTCTACATGTCAGCCCCTCCGGGGAGGTCTCACCTGGTCAGGTGTGTGTTTCAGGGCGGGGCTAAAGCCATTCAGACGGTGGTCCAGGCCCGGATCATTAAATACTTGCTGTTCCTCCGGCAGAGCGGTTCAGAAGGACAGACGCTGCACAGGTGAGAACTCCTCCATCATCACCCAACCCTGAAACCAGGCGATACCTCCCACAGGTATCCGACAGGATGTCGCACGGAAACACAACTGACACGCGAGAGGTCAAGAACGAGGTCATTAGAGGGCCACCTCGTCAAATAACAAAACAACCCTGTTGTGACCCCAGACCAGAGTGGGAGACTGTTCTAGTTTCACTTGCTGTAGTGACGTCATCAGGGCTACGTCGCTGTTATTCTGTCTCCAGACTCACTGTTGGACAGAAGGAGCAGGACGCAGCTTTGGCAACAGCCCTTGCCGACAGCCTCTGGTTGGCTGGCCAAGAGATCAAAGCCACCGTCACCTTGGTAACCCAAGAATACTGCATCACACCTTACCTGGACTACAAGCTGGACAACTTCACAGAGAGGGTATCTGAGTGATGTCATTAGTTCTTTTTAAATGTGACATTTAACAAAGGGTTTGTATCGTTTTAAACATTGAAACAAGAGTTGATACTTTGACAAACTTGAGTCTTTCAGTTGCAGCTGTTTACGTTTAACACAAAGGAAGATGTGGAGAAGTTCATCCTGGATCACATTCAGTGTGTGAGTCCTCTTCTTGAAGTACAGCAGCTGGCTCAATTATCGATTTGCACCAAAGTGATCCTAACGATGGTGATGAAGTTCACAGAGGAGGGGAGTCATGGAGTCATCCTGTTCCTGTACAGCCTCATCTGTTCCCGCACAGTCGACAGGTGAGAAGCTCTCTCACAAAATGACACGCTCTTTCAACCCCAGAAGTGCAGATCAGATGAATCGAACATAAGAAGCAAACGTGTATCTGTAATATCCTAAAAGAACAAACTTACAACAATAAAGGTAAACCTTCATTTCAGTTTCAGAGATGATGAAGATATTCCGTCCTCTCTCTCACAGGCTGAAGGAGGACCTGGACTCCACCACCTCCCTGCTGTCCCTCAGTGTGGGAAACTTTGTATGCCGTCAGGTGAGAACTCCCCTGCTGTAGGTCACACTACTGGTTCTCCTTGAGACCCTGGTGGTCCTGGATCTACAGATGCCCCCCTGCTCTGTGTCTGCAGGCCCTGCTGAACCTGCTGTTGACAGGGAAGGCCAGTCCCAATGTCTTCAACGGGATTCAGCCCCTTGGGGAGGACGGACGTCCTCTGGAGCGTCCCCTGCAGGGCCTCCTGTCACGAGGAGATGTTGGATATCTCCACTGGAGCCGGGAGCAGATGGAAAGAGGAAGACTCCCGCAGGTACTTCATTCTCCTCTGTACTACTACAGCAGTACTACTACAGCAGTATTGTTACTTCTGATCAGAGGCAGATCGTTTACTGCAGTGATATTACTGGTGTGGAAATATTGTTACAACTAAAAGTACAAACGTATTAACATCAGAATAAACTTTTATCTTGCATAATGCTACGTGTCCCTCAGCACATAATCACTGGATTCACTGTTCAATCACCGTGTGACAGAACATTATAGGCTTTAATTACGTTACTGTCTGTTGCATCCATTACAATGAAAAGTGTGTTAAATGCATTATTACCATTATTTATAGATGATACAACAGTACTTCATTTATAAAGTTGATTAAGAATCTATAAATAAACCACCATAAACGGTCAGATGAAGGTGCAACATTTCATCTGAGATGTAGTACAGACCCCCCCCCCCCCCCATCCTCAGGTGGGCAGCATGTTGAAGACCCCCCGGTACCCCGTGTGGGTCTGCTGCATCAACAGCAGCTTCTCGGTGCTGTTCGGTCTGAACCGCTCGCTGCTCTCTGATTGGAGGATGGAGCACCGGTTCCATCTTTTCTACTTCAGGGGGCGGAGCTCCCAGACGACCACGACCCGGCTGACTGTGGGTGAGGACCGGGGTCCCCTCGGGGGGGGGGGGGGGTCTGCTCTGGGTCTGATCTACTCTCTCTTGCAGATACTCACTCTCACCACTGGGAGGCCCCCTTCAGGGACTCAGAGGAGAACCCGGAGACCAGGAGCTCGTCTCTGGAGATGACCATCAGGACCAAGTGGGACGGGGCCGCCATCGACTGGGCCGGCATAGTGCCCTACTACTGACACACCTGATCCAGTCTGGACCCCTCGGGACCAGGGGGGAGGGGGGTCTGTGACACCTGATTCCCTGCGTGCATTAAAGATTCCTCACCTGGTCCGGGGTCCTGTGCTTCTTCATGACACATTACTTTTATTCTTTTAGGACAGAACAAACGAGGGACTCCGCGTTAATCAGGTCCAGGTCTTTATTACATGAAGTCATGCAGGTTTCTTCTTCTGATCCAAAACTCACCTGCCCAGTGAACAACAACATCCAGTCTGAGTATTGATTAGTCCTCTACACCATCCCGCTCCACTGTAACGAGGTATACTGGACCCGGCCGCCCGGCCCCGGCGAGCAGAGCAGGACCGTCTTCTTCACGTTGGAACCCAGACGGGCCACAGCGAGGAGGTCCAGAAGACAGATGGGCTCCTCCAGGGACAGACAGACGGCGATGAAGTGAGCGTGGAAACGAAGAGGGTCACCTGGGGGTTAGAGAAGAACCATGTCCATCAACATCCTCAATGGGGGACCAGAACCTGGTTCAATTCCGTTCTTTCTTTATAGCCCAAAATGACAAATTGGCCTTTAGAGAGCTTTACATCCTGTACCCATTCGACATGTTTTGTCCCGAAACCCTCACATCAGCACAGGAAATACCCCCCAAAAAAGCCTTTTCTACATTTTCTTTAAGGGACCAATCAGGAGCTTCAAGTGAAAAAAACATAATAACAATAATTTCCGTCACCTGATTATTTTGTATTTATTGACAAAACACATTTTTTTCTCCAGATGTTACATTTAATTTGGATCAGATAAAGTGAACAGATATTTGTATTTCTTGTTCTTTTTGTATAATAAAGTTTCCTTTAAAGCTTTGGGGATCGAACCCTCAACCGCTGAATAAAACTCACCTGGATAAACCAGGAAGTGTCCTCCAAATTTTCCTGCTGAAGTCAAGTAGAAGCCCCGCCCCCTCAGGTCTCTGAACACCTGGTACCTGGCGGTGTGGCAGCTCGGCTCGTCCTGCCCTCTGATTGGCCGATGGGCCTGCAGGATGGCCCGGGCCTCCGGGCGGTAGAACAGCCCCGCCTTTGCCGTGCTCACCTGGACGGCCAGCGCCGAACGGGGGAAGGTAAAGCTCTGGTCCAGGGCCTCCAGCCGGCTCCGCAGAGCCTCATCTCCGGACTCTGAGAGGACCAGAAGCGTTTGAGCAGATACAGGGACGGACATATCGGGCCTCACCTGTACCTAATGACTTCAAGGTGACCGGGCCTCACCTGTACGTGATGATGTCATGGCTCGCTGCAGCGCAGACTTCCTGTCCTCCAGAGCGAGGACGCTCTGCTCCTCGTAGCTCCTTTGCTGGTCCTCCAGGTGCTGCTTAACCTGTAGACGAAGCTCCGCCCCTTCTCTATCCTGCCAACAACGAATCAAACTTGCTTGACCTCATGGTGCTTTTTCAACAAATCAGAATCTCTCGCTCTCTTACACTCACACACACACACACTCGCACACACACACACACACACACACACTCGCACACACACACACCTGGTAAACGGGTAGCGCAGCAGCAGCCTGGCGCTCAGTCAGAAGCTCCTCCTCCTCCGGCAGCAGCAGCAGCGGTCGACCCAGCCTGAGGTTCTGTCGGGGGATCCGGGGAAGTGAACCCAGCAGGGCCCCCACTAGACCCTGAGACCGCACCGCCTGCAGGTCCTCCACCCGCCACAGCAGGGGGGCGGAGTCACACAGGCTGACCCCCACAGCACGGGACGAGGGCCGCTCCTCCATCACGATACCTGACAGGTGGTCGATAACACAAACTTATAGTGTGTAGTAGGACACACACACCTTGATTAGTGGATGAGCAGAATAATACGCATATAGATTCATTAGTTACAGAAGTTACAAAGCTCTGAATCCTTCTGAAAGCCACAGAGCAGAACCAGAGGTCCAGTCTGGGACCAGCAGGTGTCTCTCTGCAGCTTTGGAGAAGACTGTTCCTCCTACGCGGCTCACCGAGTTTGCTTGATTATTTTCAGGCTTCGGTTCCCCGAAGCAGGTTGATCTAAATCACCATAGCAACACATGCTGCTCGATTGGTTCATCACTCAGTTCATTGATGAAGAGCGATATCAGTTAGATCAATGTTTAATAGCTCTCGTTATGACATCACTTCCTGTACGAGCGCCATTGATGCTGAAGAGCCGTAACGTGATGGACACCACACGCTGCAGCATCCACTGTCCCACACAACGTCTCACAACTATCCATTAGATTCTTTGGCCTTGTTATTAGCTTCTTATTCTGAAGGAGTTGAGATCATTCTTCTCATTGGATGAAGATGCATCCATGAAGCCTCGTGCCAGCAGGCACCTAAAATGAGCTGTTACATTTAAACACTCACATATGAAACATTAACTTGTGTGCGATACTTTGGGCTTGTAGCGCTGCTCAGTCACGTGACCTCCTCTGTCCAGAAACCCTCACATCGGCACAGGAAAAACTCCCGATGGGAAGAATAAAGGGAAGGAACCTGTGGAGCAGGTTCGGGGCAGATACCGAACACACGCATCATCTCCTGCTCCACTTTCTTTGAGTCGATTTGCCGCTCTGTCAAAAAATCCTGGTTTCGGTGATCGACTCTTCTGCCTTCTGACGCAGGAGCTTCTCTGATGACGTCAGGTTCAGACTCACCACACGGTTTGAGTGCGGATCCGCGATCCTGATGTCAATCATCTCGTTAATGTGAGCCGGATAAAGGGACGTTTGATTCATTTAGTTCAACCACCGACGAAGCCCCGGTTACTTACCAGTGAAACACTTTCGAACCACTTGAGTCCTACGCTGCTCTGAGGCCACGTGATTCCTCTGACGCGTCGCGTCACGCCGTAAACCGCCCCGACTGTCGTGAACGATATGAAGACAAAGCAATGGCCGTCGGTAGAAACGAGCGAACCTTCAGAGGGGGCGTCACGCCGGGGCGGGGCTTCTCTCAGGACACCCAATACATCACGTGTCATTTAGATGACGCTTTTACCCAAAGCGACTTCCAATAAGTGCATTTCAACCATAAAGATACAAACTCAGAAGAACAAGAAACAACAACGTACAATTAGTCAAATAACAGTTTCAAAACTTGTTATGGATAAGAGTCATTATAAGTCCAGTTTAAGGTCTACAGTGTGTTAGTGCTTTAGTCTGTAGAGATCCGGGGGTACCGGACGGCCACATAGGAGCAACATACGTGGCAATAAGTGATTCTGGTTCTGATGACCCGATAAAGTCAGTAGACCTTTGATGTCAACGCTTTTACTAGTTTATCTGTGTTGAACAAGAGTTCACAGAAGTCCGGAGGTCTTTGAATGTCTCACGGAGAGAAGTCTGGAAACAAAATTACTGAAAACATTAGTTTCATTCAGGCTTTTATTTTGAAATGACCACTATTAAAGGCTCCAACATCTGTACAGATGTTGCATAGCAACAGGGCTTTGAACTAAATGCATACTAAACTAAATTTCCCAGAAAAGAGGACCCAATAAGATTATGGCTCCCATAGAGACCCCCCCCCCCCAATCCTCCAACAAACCCCACCCCTCATTACTCAAGCTCCGCCCAACAAAGAAACTGACATATGCAGCCTTGACTTTCTTTAGAATAGTGTATGACATGTAATGTATACGTGAGTGGACAGAGGGGGCGTGGCCTGTAGCTCATTCAGCATCTCCTAGGGTTCGATCTGGAGATCCTCCAGCTCCTTCAGCAGCTGACACTCTTTCTGCAACTTCTCCAGCTGAAGAAATCAAACAAATCCTCAGAAGAGTGCTGACCACCTATAAAGTGCTGATCAATAATCTTTAATCAACTAGAGTGAAACACGGATAAAATATATTAGTGTATGTATGTGTGTCACCTGGTTCTTTTGTAGAACCTTTCCAGAAGCCTGTTGGTCCTTCAGCTCTTCGATGGCTTTAAGTTTCTGTAAGAGATCCCTAACCAATCAGAACACAGGGCACGCTGACCAATCAGAACACAGGGCACGCTGACCAATCAGAACACAGGGCACGCTGACCAATCAGAACACAGAGCACGCTGACCAATCAGAACACAGGGCACGCTGACCAATCAGAACACAGGGCACGCTGACCAATCAGAACACAGAGCACGCTGACCAATCAGAACACAGGGCACGCTGACCAATCAGAACACAGGGCACGCTGACCAATCAGAACACAGGGCACAGTGGCTTGTGTATTGAAGACTTTGTTGATCCTTCACCTTCTTCACATTCTTTATCTTCTTGTCAGTCTCGGGGTCGCCACAGCTCGGCTCTGATTGGCTGTTACTGACGTGGGCGGGGTCAGATGGAAGTTTGATTTCAGGCTTCAACTCCTGCAAAATAACCATCATTAAATATGTATTTATGAATCCACAATTGATGCATTTTATAAGAAAAGTCATGAAGTGACCTGGTCCTAACTTTGGAGGACTTCCATTGGCTGAGATCAGGTCACCTGTTTGGCTTTCTTGGCCTCTCGTTTCTTCTGATTCTTCAGAGCTGATTTAGAGAGACTTTTCTCTCCTGGGCGCAGATTCTGAGGAAGTTCCTCCTCGTGCTGACAGAAAAAGGCTTCAATTAATCATCATCATCATCATCATCTTCCTCCTCCTCTTCAAACCAACATCAGAAGGTGGAGATGTGGACCGTCTACGCTACTGAGTGCTACAGCTGTGTGAGGAGTACCAGTTTGGAGCTGGCCGTGGCGGGCAGGTGTCTGAGTGCCGGTGGGCGGTAGGCCTGAGTGGGCGTGGCCTGCGTGGTGCCCAGCTGGCTGGGCGCCGCCTGGTACCTGACGGGCCGCCCAGGGAAGTGGCCCTCGGGCACCGGCTGCCAGCGGACCTCCCACAGCTCCGAGCCGGGCTCCGCCTCCTGCTTGTGCAGCACAGAGCCCGTGTAGTGCCAGATCTTAAACCCGTTGCTCACGCGCAGCCGGGGCGAGCACGTCGCTGTGACGACGTGCTCGCCGTCCGGACACCAAGAGAAGTGGGTGGCGTCCGGCGCCTCAGGTTTGGACACCTGTGAGGGGAGAAGGCGGGGTTAGAGGGGAAAGTCCGTTACCTGCTCATCAGGACTCCCCCTTAATAATTAGTTAATAATGGTCAAAATCAACATTTATTCTTCACCTGTTTGTACTTCTTGGCGTCCCAGACCTCCATCTGACCCCGGAGGTTTCCAAACCCGGCCAGAACCAGGATGTGACCCTGAGGACTGAAAGCAGGAGGTCAGACAATCTGAGAGGCTGCAACCTTTACTTTACATTCTACTTCTATCCAGAGCGACTTGCATTTTAACCCCTGGTCCACATTCTGCCTGGGGAGCAGTTAGGGGTCAGGTGTCCTGCTCAGGGACACTTCCACGTGGCACATGGGGCAGCCGGGATTTAAACCACCAACCTTGCAGCTCCCTACCACACTACTCAAAGTGCCATCATCCACCTGCAGAAGAAGCCCCGCCCCCTAGACAACAGATACTTTCAGTGATTGGCTCACTGAAGATGAGGCCGAACAGGAAGTGGGGGAGGCATCACCTGTAGTAGGCGGCATTCCGCGGCCCGGTGCCAAAGTCGAACAGCGGCTCACACTTGAGGCTGTAGACGGTGGCCTTAGCCGGCATGAAGCCGTAGACCACGCAGAACTCTGCAGAACCAGGACTCCAGACCACGTCGTAGATGGGACCGTTCTTCTCTGGGTCCCACAGAGACACAGGGACACAGAGCGTGAGGTGGATGGACACGTTCAGGAAACCTGGTTCTTTGTCTACAACAACCGCGTTATGTTCTTATTCAATAACAGGTCCAATAACTGGATGAAACCAATAATAACTGTGGACATATTGATTAGCTCGTGATATCAGATGATTTCTATAAACAAAGCCAGAAGGAAAAGGTTCAGTTTCAGTCCAGTAGATCCTGTGAAGACTTATAATTGTGATCAAACACGACTCACGGAGTTGAACCAATGACGTCTCTCCGCTCACTGACAGGAAGTGAAGCGTCTGTTCTCCGTAGTACGAAGCTCCGCTTTTATCTACCTCAGTACTGGACGTCACCAACACGGCAGAGCCTGAGGGACAGGAAGCGGTCCATGAAGGACAGGAAGCGGTCCATTAGGGACGTGCAGAGACAGCTATAGAAAACACACCAAGACCAGGAAGCCAGGACCTGAGCCCCAAGGAACTGGACCTCCTGGACTCGAGCTGCTCTCCCACCTTTCTTGTTCCACTGCATGCTGACTCTGTCGGCCTTGAAGAAGCTCTTGTTGGCGAGTGCAGCGGTGGGTCCTCCCAGAACGGGGTACTGGTACAGTCGGACAAACGAGGGGGCTCCTTTACTGCCGGGGACGTAGACGGCGACCTGGAGGGGACAGACAGAGACGGTATGCGGAGAGGACCCGGTTTAAACCTCCTGCTCGCTCTTTGCTGGTTGCTCACCTTGCTTGGCTGACCTCCAGGAGACAAAACATAGTCCGACACTTTCTGCATGTGGAGCTTGTTGGCGATGAGGTCTGAAGAAACAGAAACCATCAGCTGTACGTCTGGGACGCGACCCTGGTGCTGTCCCACCGGGACGCGACCCTGGTGCTGTCCCACCGGGACGCGACCCTGGTGCTGTCCCACCGGGACGCGACCCTGGTGCTGTCCCACCGGGACGTCTACCTGTAGACAGCAGGTTTACTTACTGAAGTCGTTGTTCTCATAGAAGTGAAGCTCGTTGTTGACGCTCCTCACTGAGATCTCCTCGTCCTCTGACCAGCTGGGACACCTGCAGCCAATCACAGCACAGAGCTGCAGTATGAGACTCAGAGTGTGTGTGTGTGTGTGTGTGTGCGCTCACCATGAGTCCAACTTCTTCTGATACAACGCCTTGATCAGCTGACCGCTCTGTAAGTCCCACAGCTGGAGATTAGCTTCCCCCTGAGCGCTGTCTTTGGCCTCTGACACAAACACAGATTCACTTTGTTTTAATGCAGGTTATGAAACAACATGTAGAGCGCCGATCACGACAGAAGTCTTAGTCGCCGTGCAGTCTCTTAGTCGCCGTGCAGTCTCTTAGTCGCCGTGCAGTCTCTTAGTCGCCGTCGCCGTGCAGTCGTCTCCGTGGGGTCTGATTGTCTTTCTTCTTACTGCTGTACGGTTGCCAGGTGACCAGAATGTTGTTGAGAGGAGAAAAATCAAGCAGCGCCGTCTTCGGGAGGTCGAAGGTGGAGACCAGTGAGCCATCTGAAGACTTCACCACAGACACACTGACAGGTGGACAGACAGTTAGTTGTCATTGATAATATTATTATAATTCATAATAGTATCATCAAACACTTACTTGAGTCCGTTGCACCAGCCAAACAGCGTCCCATCTCTGCTGAAGGAAACACACCTGCTGGACCGAGAGTCCCTGAGACACAAAGACACACCTGTCCCACCTGTGCAGACACACTTGAGTGCACATGCTGATGATGATGTGATGCGTTACCTCTGGAAGGAGGAGTGCTGCTCACACAAGGGAGGACCACAGAGGAGAGACGTACCGGCTGATCCACGCACTTAAAGACACACACTTATTTCATTAAGCAAACTTCATTAAGCGAACGTTAAAGCAAGATTGTGGTTTTAAATCTACTCTCAAGAATGGAAGCTTCATTTGAGAAGTTTAAATTCGATGTAGAAAATCTATTAATTAGACATATCCGTGCTTACCAGCTAATCAGCCCGTCACATTAAAAGACTGGTCCTGTACCAACAAACATGACTTTCATTCGGCAGATATATCATCTTTAAAACGGACATGTTTTCAGAGCTTTATGGTAAAAAGTGTCTGTTCAGAACTCCTGAAAATAATCAGATATGAGCCTTCAGAGCACGTGATCCCATTTTGGAGGGTGATATTTTAACATAGTGATTTTTTCTCTTGTGTATTTTATGCAACAGAATAAATCGGCAGACTATACTGATTCAATGACATCTGTACTTCTCTTTAGGACGTAATTATGTCAACTAAATATGCTATATGATATGAAATATGATTTTGCTGTTTGCCGGCATCCTTTTTCATCTAAAAGAAGTGACTCGTATCCGGTTCGCTGGTGTGCGCGCGCATGGCCTTTGCTGGTTGCCGGTTGCTCGGTAATATCGTGCAGTCAACATCTGAACGCAACAAACCGTCCCTGTAAACTTAAATTACCCACCTGCTAACAGCGGGATGGTGGGCGCCATGTTTACGTGTGCCGGAACAAGAAAGGGCGCTAACCGGAAATACGTGACGCCAGAAGTAGGCGGGTCTCTTAGTGCCACATCAGCATACGGTCGCCTCACATCTTCTACACGTCATTTAAAAACATTTCAAATGAGTTTAACCGTAATATTTTGACAAGAAAAACATCTTTCTACCCACAAATACATGTTATATTTTCAATAAATTCCCAAAAGGTTGATTTTATTCATGTATTAAGTTGAATGATGCATCAAGCTGTCGAGGAGCAATTGAGAGTAAAGTTACTTCCGTTTCCAGAATAAAATCCTCGTTTTTTTTAATGAATATACGTTTTATAAATTAAGAAACAATAGCATACTTAGAGAATGTAATATTATTATTATCATTACTACATAGTATACACCATGACATCAATAACTTTAATATGTGACTACTTGTACCACCTGATTATTCAGTTAATCATGAATTATTAATCAATATATCAATAATCAAATAAGATGGTTTCAGCTCTGCTTCAGATAAAATCAGCTAGGATGTAACCTTACGTTATAATTTAACCTTTTTTTGAACATTAGAAAATGTGGTCAATAACTGACGTCGAACTAATTGATGCCGATAACGCAAGACAATACGCACAATGAGAACTTTACTCTGGAAGAGTGGGCCGGAAGCTTTATTTCGACACACAGTAGCTTCATTCAGGAAGTGGTTGGCTTGTGGGCGCGGCTTAATATTTGTGACTACGTCGACAAGAGAGAGAGGAGCCCTTTGCCCGTCAGCAGCGTCACAGAGACGAGTCGAAGACGAAGGAGAAAAGCTGCTCGCGAATAAATAAAAATACTAAGACACCGACGGAAGAAAAGAAGACAAGATGGTGGCCAAGCAGAGGATCCGCATGGCGAACGAGAAGCACAGCAAGAACATCACTCTGCGAGGCAACGTGACCAAGTCCACGGTGAGTCCGAGGGTAGACCCGATACCAGTCTGTACGGGACCAGTAGACCCGATACCAGTCTGTACGGGACCAGTAGACCCGATATCAGTCTGTACGGGACCAGTAGACCCGATACCAGTCTTTACGGGACCAGTAGACCCGATACCAGTCTGTACGGGACCAGTAGACTCGATACCAGTCTTTACGGGACCAGTAGACCCGATACCAGTCTGTACGGGAACCAGTAGACTCGATACCAGTCTTTACGGGACCAGTAGACTCGATACCAGTCTGTATGGGACCAGTAGACTCGATACCCGTCTGTACGGGACCAGTAGACTCGATACCCGTCTGTACGGGACCAGTAGACCCGATACCAGTCTTTACGGGACCAGTAGACTCGATACCCGTCTGTACGGGACCAGTAGACCCGATACCAGTCTGTACGGGAACCAGTAGACCCGATACCAGTCTGTACGGGACCAGTAGACCCGATACCAGTCTGTACGGGACCAGTAGACCCGATACCAGTCTGTACGGGAACCAGTAGACTCGATACCAGTCTTTACGGGACCAGTAGACCCGATACCAGTCTGTACGGGACCAGTAGACCCGATACCAGTCTGTACGGGAACCAGTAGACTCGATACCCGTCTGTACGGGACCAGTAGACCCGATACCAGTCTGTACGGGACCAGTAGACTCGATACCAGTCTGTATGGGACCAGTAGACCCGATACCAGTCTGTACGGGACCAGTAGACCCGATACCAGTCTGTACGGGACCAGTAGACCCGATACCAGTCTGTACGGGAACCAGTAGACTCGATACCAGTCTTTACGGGACCAGTAGACCCGATACCAGTCTGTACGGGACCAGTAGACCCGATACCAGTCTGTACGGGAACCAGTAGACTCGATACCCGTCTGTACGGGACCAGTAGACCCGATACCAGTCTGTACGGGACCAGTAGACTCGATACCAGTCTGTATGGGACCAGTAGACCCGATACCAGTCTGTATGGGACCAGTAGACCCGATACCAGTCTGTATGGGACCAGTAGACCCGATACCAGTCTGTACGGGGAAGGATTTGCCTAAATCCCAGTTAACATTGTGTTATTGTGTGTTATTGTTGATATTGTTATTAATTAAATATCTATCATTGTCTCACAGTGAACAATAATCAATATTATCAATGACAACAGTACCTTGTGATGACAGCATCATGGTCATAAGACTAAACATCAATCAGCAGCTGATCTGTTATTATTAAGAAGTTCAGACCCAGTCATTGATCCACTATAACTGTCCCCCCCAGAGGAGCGTCACTGAGGATAAAGGTGTGGGTCCCTGGTTGCTTGCCCTCTTCATCTTTGTCGTCTGTGGATCAGGTGAATCTTTCTCTTCCTACAAATGAAATAAAGTTCTGTGTATATATACTAGATAGTGTGGGTCTTTGTAGGAATGTATTTTTGGGGTTAGGCTTAGTATTTGTTAAACAATATCACAGGTTTGGCGAGTAGCTCCGCCCTGCTGATGACAGTGAGGGAGGGGCGGGGCTTATCTGGAGTCAAAGTGACTCCAAAGAGTAAATAACGAATGAACTTACTTGTGTCTCAGGTGTTTGGGTGGATTTTCACAGCACTGATCAATAACCAGTGATCACATGGATTTAACTCTCTGTTTGTCTGCAGCCATCTTCCAGATTATTCAGAGCATCAGGATGGGCATGTAGTGATGTCACAAGGAAAGGGCGGGGCCAGAGACCAGCTGGAAGACGACGACGACCATCAAGAACCTACCGGAACATTCCTGAAATCTAACGCCCGTCAGCAGCACACAACTGCCCCCCGCCCCCGTTACCTGTTACCCCCCCCCCCCCGAACCTCCCGTTATCTGTGTTGATTTAATTTCGGCGCTGACCTTCAGTGGTTCTGTAAACAAGCCACAGATGTGCCTTTCTGTGTTTACCTGTGTTTTAGCTCCACCCACTCTGACTCCACCTTATCAGTGTAACAGGAGGAGGGGGGGCACAGTCTTTAATCAGGACCTAAATACCCTTTCTACCATTCCAGCTTCAAGCCTGATCTGATATCTGTCCTTGTCCCCCACAGCCCCCCCGAGATGAAATTAGGTCTTTTGAATCAGAAGGTTTGAGGTGTTGAAGGTGTGTTTGCACCGTGTGCAGCTTCACCTGAACAATCGCGTTCAATAAAGAAAGAATAAAGTTTCATTTTGAAGATGGATGCCATATTTGTTCCATGCGTGAAAGTTAGTGTTAATACAAGTGTGTGTTTGTTTTACTTGGATATAATTAAAGGAACATCCAATCACAGATCAGCGTTGAGATGATGCAATAATTCAAACCACACGGGTCTCAAATCAGAATTAAGGACATTTTATTAAGATAAAACGGGTCTGGTGTCTGTTGGATTGATCGGTGAATCTTTTGATGGATCCAGTCCGTATGAGATGATCTGCTGTTAAATCACAGCCTCCAGCAGGAATAAATATAAGAGTTAAACTACATCCGGAAGGGTTATGAGGTCACGATGTCATGCCATCTATCTCCACCTAAAGGAAGTCCTACAGAACTATGAGGACATGGACAGGTGTTCTATTAGCACACAGCTAACCTTCTAGAGGAACTCTACCAGTGTAACAAGGTCCAAACATGTTGTGAACTTCCTATTTTGAGTTGAGTTCAGCACTTCTTCTGTGGTTTAGTACCCCTGGACCAGTCTTCAGCTGTTGGAGGGCTGCTCTGGTTTTAGTCGGATGGACCAGGAGTTGGCGGACACAATGTCCCCCCCCCGATGGATGCGACAGGTGTAGACACCCTCATTGAACTCGTTGGCCACGATGCGGAGGTCTCTGTCCTTCACCATGATGTAGCCGGGGATAGAGTTCAAGATCTGCTCGCCATCTTTGTACCAGCTGCAGGAAAGAGACGGAGACATGTGGTTCTGGTTTGCAGAATCCTGGAATTCCCACCGCACCACGTCCCAGCTGGACCACATCCCTACGGTCCCCACTGTCCCTAGTGTACCACGTCCAACCAATCCCAGCTTTTAGCCTTTGGGCCTTCATGGTTGGTTGCTGTCACGTGACATTGGTAGATGACCTTCAGGGGGACGGAACGGTTTCATGCGTCTACTCAGGTCTTCATCTGCCTGCTTTGTCAAACCTTCAAACCTCACCTAGTTTTTACTATTAGGACAATTCATTGACTTTATTTGAAGTAATACAAAAGGGGAAACAATATTTAAGGAATCGATAACCATTATTTCCATTGTTGATCAACTGGCCTGATTTTGGGCGGTGAGCGTAGGTTCTTCGTTCCACAGCGGAAACCAACCACCTTTCCTCTGGGAACCATCTTGATCTTCACATTAGCTGGTGGCAACGTTGGCGTGGCAACTGCCTCCAGAGGCTCTGAAAGACAAGAAGTGAGTTTCAAACCAGAGACGAGCGACGGACCTCAGAGAGAATTCGGTTCTTTGTCACCGTAGCAGAGGTCACATCGCTGAGGACAGTTCTTCTTCATGAAGATCTTCCTCCGCTCACAGAAGCCCAGAAGAGCCCACGGACCACAGACCCGCTTCTTATCCAGACAGCCTGCACAAAGACCAGTACCACACCCTTTACTACAAGTACAGCAGAAAGTACCACATCCTTTACTACGGTACTATTTGATGCACACCAATCAACAGCTGCACTGTAAGTGACCCCGTTAACCTGAGAGGCTCATTTCCATCTGCTGTCCCCGGCCAGATGTTTAAAGACATCCCTAAAACTAAAGAACAACAGGAAGTAATACATCCTAGTACTGGTACATCCAAGTACTAGAGAAAGTATCACATCCTCACAGTACCACAGGGGATCCAGAGTTGTGTCTACTGTGTCTTTAGGACATTTTAACTTGTACGTGTTCTCCTTCTTTTGGTATTTGTCATAAAAGCTCTTTCAGTAAATGAACTAATATCAGATCACCAAGCTGATCTATTTTGTGTTACGAAAACGAGAATATTTCAGCTCAAATGAAGCAACTCCTCCAAGTCATGTTAATTCTCTTATTAGTGGCAGCTATTTATGACTCTTGTCTTTAAATAAACCTAAACAGGAGAAGAACTCATTTGAAACCTGGTTCTCTCTGTTGTAGTGTCAATCATCTTGATGATACTGCTACAGGCTCTGTTAGGGCGTCTCACCAAATTAGAAGAATCAACTGACTTCTATAATTTCTGAGTCTACATCTTCTACTTGTGTCTTGGATCCGATTCCAACCAGGCTGCTTTAGCTTTAAGTTTCTCCTTTAATTAGCACGTCTTTGCTGTATATTATGAATCTGTCTTTGTTGACGGGACATGTACCACCATCTGATCTTAAAGATCTTCTAACACCGTATTGTCCTACAAGGCAGCTACACCCCATAGATGCTGATGTTACTTGAGGTTCCTAGAGTTTATAAAAGTAGGATGGGATCCAGAACCTTCAGTCATCAAGCTCCTCTTTAGTGGAACCAGCTTCCACTTTCAGTCCAGGGGGCAGATCAGTCGGCTCATGTAAGACGTTCCTCTTTGGTACCACTTATAGTGGCTCAGGTTAGTCTGGACCAGCCTTAGTTAAGCTGCTGTAGGTCTAGACTGCAGGAGGACTTCTTAGGACACACCGAGCTCCTCTCTCACTCTCACCTTCTACAACAATCCACGTCTCATTAATGCACATCACTAATTTAGTTATTTGTAGATCGTGGTTCCGTCTGGACCCTGGTCCTGACTCCTGCTGTGGCCCTGCTGACACCCGCTGCTGCCATCATCATTATTATTATCTTAAATATGAATCATTACTGTCATCATACACCAACGTTACCCTTTCCTCAAGTCTTTGTGCTTTCCCTCCCCACAGAAGATTCAGCTAGAGGTTCTACCTGATGGTGGTTCTGCCTGATGGAGGTTCTACCTGATGGAGGTTCTATCTGATGGAGGTTCTGCCTGATGGAGGTTCTACCTGATGGAGGTTCTATCTGATGGAGGTTCTGCCTGATGGAGGTTCTGTCTGATGGTGGTTCTACCTGATGGAGGTTCTATCTGATGGAGGTTCTGCCTGATGGAGGTTCTGTCTGATGGTGGTTCTACCTGATGGAGGTTCTATCTGATGGAGGTTCTGTCTAATGGAGGTTCTGTCTGATGGTGGTCCTCCCTGCAGTGGTCCTGCTGTACACTTACTACTCTCATTTTTTAAATCATTTGTCATATGAACTGAATGTATTGTACATCTTTTACGTTGTTCATTCTGTACATGTACATGACGTCTTGTAGTCTTTCCATCCTGACAGAGGGATCCTCCTACAACATTCTCACCAAATTTTCTTTCCTTTTTCATTCTTTGGGGAGTATTTCCTGTGTTGTTGTGAGGGTTTCAGGACAGCAGATGTCCTATGTGTACACACCGTAAAGCCCTCTGTAATTTTCTGTTTTGGGCTTTACAAAATAAAATAAAATCAATTGAATCCTATTACCATGGAAAAAGTATTACAGGAAGTATTCAGTGTCCACAACTAAGAGATGGTTTGAATAATTAATAAAATATATTGTGAGACCTACAGGAAGTGCTGCCGTGCTGGTTGTTACCGTAAAGTCTCTGGATGCCCCACACGTCGTCCTGGGCCACGTTCCTCTGGCCCGTGTAGGTGGCGTTGGGATGCATCAGAGCCTGAGGATGTCTGGAGTGCCACAGACCGAGAGCATGACCGATCTCATGAGCTGCCACCTGGACCAGGTCATTCAACCACACACCTATAGAGTCACATGACCAACACCAGCAGAGTCACATGGTCAATAACTGTAATAATCATTCAGTGTTCAGCCCTGTGAAGCCTTTCACATGAAACAATTAGAGCTGGACCTTGTTTCCAGCTGAACCTAGTACTGGTACCTTGTTTCCAGCTGAACCTAGTACTGGTACCTTGTTTCCAGCTGCACCTAGTTCTTGTACCTTGTTTCCAGCTGCATCTAGTACTTGTACCTTGTTTCCAGCTGCACCTAGTTCTTGTACCTTGTTTCCAGCTGCACCTAGTACTTGTACCTTGTTTCCAGCTGCACCTAGTACTGGTACCTTGTTTCCAGCTGAACCTAGTACTGGTACCTTCTTTCCAGCTGCACCTAGTACTGGTACCTTGTTTCCAGCTGAACCTAGTACTGGTACCTTGTTTCCAGCTGAACCTAGTACTGGTACCTTGTTTCCAGCTGAACCTAGTACTGGTACCTTATTTCCAGCTGAACCTAGTACTGGTACCTTGTTTACAGCTGAACCTAGTACTGGTACCTTATTTCCAGCTGAACCTAGTACTGGTACCTTGTTTCCAGCTGAACCTAGTACTGGTACCTTGTTTCCAGCTGCACCTAGTACTGGTACCTTGTTTCCAGCTGAACCTAGTACTGGTACCTTGTTTCCAGCTGAACCTAGTACTGGTACCTTGTTTCCAGCTGAACCGGGACTTGCCGAGGATCCAGAACTCGTGGTTGTCGAAGTGGATTTCTCCTCGTGGCGGCAGGAAGGCGTGAGCCAGCTCACCATTTAGACCATCGAAACACGGGTGGAGAGGAGACCACCAGCAGTCCGTGTGGTTGAAGGTGTAGAAACCTAACACACACACACACACACACACACACAGAACATCTATAGATACACACTAGATTCAACACCACCCCAAACTATTGTTTCTGTCTCCCTCATTTTCTCTGTGTGTTTTATTTTGAAACTCCTCTGCATCCTGTCTACCTACCGATGGTGATGTCGGCGGTGGCGTTGCTGTCGGTGATCTCGCTGAAGGTCAGTGGAGATACGTCGCTCCACTTGGTAAAGGCAATGCTGATGGCCTTCCTGGTGTCCTCAGCATTCAGAGTGTTTGGAAACGCTATGATACTGAGGGACACAGGAAGAGACAGACAGAGGAAGACATGATTGATGCATGTTCATGTACCTATTGGTTCTAGTATTGATCTTCACCTGTAAGAGATGTTGTAATGAGTCCACTTGTGTCCTAAACCGGATCATCCATCAATCAGTTTATCCATCAACCAGATCATCCATCAATCAGTTTATCCATCAACCGGATCATCCATCAATCAGATCATCCATCAATCAGTTTATCCATCAACCGGATCATCCATCAATCAGATCATCCATCAATCAGTTTATCCATCAATCAGTTCATCCATCAATCAGACCATCCATCAATCAGTTTTTCCATCAACCGGATCATCCATCAATCAGATCATCCATCAATCAGTTTATCCATCAACCAGATCATCCATCAATCAGTTTATCCATCAACCAGATCATCCATCAATCAGTTCATCCATCAATCAGTTTATCCATCAACCGGATCATCCATCAATCAGTTTATCCATCAACCAGATCATCCATCAATCAGTTTATCCATCAACCAGATCATCCATCAATCAGTTTATCCATCAACCAGATCATCCATCAATCAGTTTATCCATCAACCAGATCATCCATCAATCAGTTTATCCATCAACCAGATCATCCATCAATCAGTTCATCCATCAATCAGTTTATCCATCAACCGGATCATCCATCAATCAGATCATCCATCAATCAGTTTTTCCATCAACCGGATCATCCATCAATCAGATCATCCATCAATCAGTTTATCCATCAATCAGTTCATCCATCAATCAGTTTATCCATCAACCGGATCATCCATCAATCAGTTTATCCATCAATCAGTTCATCCATCAATCAGATCCTCCTAGCTGAGTGACACCTGCTGGACTTCCTCAGATGTCCACAACACACTGCTGTGATCTGTTCCCATTGTATTATTATTATTAGTTCAGTCACATGATTTAACTCCCAGTATGCTTTTCACTGGGAAATATACAACTAAAGGTCTTTAACTTCTTAAATAGAAATGAAAACAACAATCTGCAGCTGAAATTAATTCAATTAATGGATTATTCTGTAACCACAGCAACGAGGTTCTGTTGGCTCGCTGAGGCTCATGGGTAATGTAGTTTGTGTGTCTGAGACGTGGCAGCAGACGGAGACTCCTCCTCACACGTCTGTCTCCCACATGTGAACCTCGAGACACCAACTAAACCTGAACAGATCAGTCTGAGGCTCAGCTGGACCACTTCCTGTCCCTAGACCTCCAGCTGGAACAAAGAGCAGCCCACGATTCTACCGCCTTTCCAAAGGAACACAGAAGAAGAAGAAGAGCTGTAGGACAAACAAGTCCAAACTATGCAAACTCCATCTGATCTTTAAAAGACAAATACATCAATCAATAAACTGTAAAAATCAAAGACCTCAAATGTGAATCAATGCACTATAACGTGAATCAATACACTTCAACATTGATCAATAAACTCTTGAATAGGAATAACGTTGCTTGGGGATTAGATCAGATGTTTATTGGAAGGAGAACTGATGGATTGATCATTCTGCTTTGTGAAGTTCACATGAAACGGGTTTTCACTAGAGCTTCATAGTTCACTGACCTGCGGCCTGAGAGCAGTTCCGCTCACCTTCATCATCATCATCATCGTCGTCATCAGCAGAGGAAGGTCCATGGTGAGAACGGGACTACAGAGTCACATGACCCATCAATCAATTAATCAACCGACCCGCCTGTGAGTAGCGTGTTCAATAAACACAGATTGACGCAGAGACTCCCATCAGGACCTCGTGGTCCAGAGGACGACCCGAACCTTCCGGACGGGACCCGAGGAGCTGCAGGACCCGGTCCGTTCGGCTCCGGATCCAACTGAGGCAACTTCTTCTTCCCCACGGAGCGCTCGCTGCAGTAGAGAGGCTGGTCCGGAGGGGCGGGGCGCTTGTGTGCGTGCGTGTGTGTTGGAGGTGTCCGTTTACACGAGCCCGCACATGTGGAGTTTAACCCTTCCGGTTCCGATTCGGTCCTTTATCTGTAAACTAAAAAGATTTGTCCAATTGTGTGAGTGTGTAAATGTGTACATTAAAGCGGCTCTGTCTCTGTCCTCTGTCTCTGCATCTCTGTCCCTCCTGTCTCCGTCCTCTGTCTCTGCATGTCTGTCCCTCCTGTCTCTGTCCTCTGTCTCTGCATGTCTGTCCCTCCTGTCTCTCTTCTGTCTCACACGGTCCGATGTTCTGAGCAGATGTTACTGAGTACAGATGGTTCTTTGTTCCATTGGACTCAGCCTGGAGTACACAGGTTTGACCTTTCCCCCCCCCCCTTGAAGCAGTATTTCCCCAAATCAGCTGTTGAGGGTCAATTGAACGTCTCTTCAGCCCCTCCCACACTTATTGAGGGCAATCCCATGGAATGTGATAAAAACCCTTCTTGTCATAATTATTGATGACTATTGGTGTTTTAAGTATCTCGTTCTCAGCTCAGGTTGGACCACCAGAACTTTATGCCATGTATCTCCTGTCATGATGTCGTATGTCCTTTAGTTATGTCCCACTCTGTGTGGTCAAATACAAAAGACATAAATCTTTTTTTCATATATTGATCTGTCTTCATAGGTTTTTGAAATAATTTTGTTTTGTGAATATGTTTGAAAGATGTCAATCACATGAGAAACATTTATACACCAAAGTACGCAAACCTTTACTCAGCTCTTCTTCTGTGGTGCTTTAATGACATCGACAGGAAATGAGCCGTATGTGTAGAGTTCAGAGAGTAAATATACACAAGGTGGTGTATACAGAATATACACATGTGTACTGAGGGTGGATGCTAATGTTAGCATTTAGCTTGCTGTAAGCACCGAGGTAACAAACCTCTGTTATATAATAATATAGTAAGTTATTCTGTCGTCACGATTTAAACAAACCGATTCAGAATCTTTTAGCCATCACCATAGTAACAACATCGTCTTCATTCAGAAGAACACAGTGAAGTGACCCTGTGACCCCTCAGGTAGAACCAGTGCTGTAGCTCAGCAGCAGCATCCCATAATGCTTCAGTGTTCCGGAGCAGGCGTCTCCTGGCAGCCGCAACGTCTCAGAGACGGACTTTCAGCCACAGCTGAAGGACGAGGATTTAATTACACGTCTGTCCATTCACCTGTCCATCACACACACACACACACACACACACACACACACACACACACTAAAGACACTAAAGACACTTAATGACTTCAGATTTAACTTTATTTCTGACACATCAAGATACAAAAACTGTAAAATCAATAGAAATGAAAGCAGAGAGAATTCATTAAATTCAACAAACACTGAGAGCAAAGCATGCTGGGTAAACAGATCACAGACGGGCCCAATCCCAATCTCCTTCTCTGACCCCTGACCCCTGAGGGCAGAGTCAGATTCTGAGGCCTGTAAATATGACGGGTCAGCACTTAGATGCCAAATGTCACGTCACCATGACAACGGCTGCTATCTAGCACCGATGTGGGGATTTAATTAAGACTTTTTACTCCGATTTCAAAGGATGTTGTTATGGTGACATTTTATATTTGATGAATAAATATCGTGTGATGTCATGTGTTCCTTGATGTTCTAAATGTATACATTCTGTGTATTGTCCTCTTTGTTGAACTTTTTGACATTCCTTTGGGCTACGTCTTACGTAAAGGGTTCATAAAGGGCTCAATACAATAGAACGGAAGCCTCCAACTCTGCTCTGATTGGTTGGTCTGTCTCTTAAAGGAACACACCATCTATCTCACACACATGTAGTAAAGACTCCAAATGTCCCCCTGGGGGTAAATTAAGTTTATATCTATCGATCTCCATCCAGGTGCATTATGGGAAGTGTAGGACCGGGGGTATCTAAACTAGGACTGGTTTCACAATGAGGAGGAGGAGGAGGAGGATGATGTCATGTCCTTCCTCAGCAGCGGGTCTCATAGATTCCACTTCGTCCGATGTAACGAACCCATTTAATGACGTCGTGATCACTGTAGTTCAGTTTGGGCTCAAACACCTTCAGGTACCTCACCTTCAGACCGGAGGGGGCAAAGGGCACCTGCGGGGGAGGAGTTAGACCAATTAACCCGTTTGTACTTCGTCACGTGTACGGGCGGACATGATGCTTATTATTAATGAATCATTAATGACCTCAAAGTTCATGGAGATGGGGGGGCGGGCCCACTTCTTCTTGTCGTTGGTGGGAAGCAGCTCGATCTCAGCACTGATTTGAGACTCCTTCATCCCGGCCATCCTCTTCACCCTGAGACACAAACACCTGTTACCTGGTGATGTCACACCCCCCTGGATTAGTTCACCGCTCTCTTCCTCATTGATGAACAGTTCTATGACATCACAAAGACCCGTTATGACATCACTTCCTTTACGAGCGCCATCGATGCTGAAAACAGGAATCATTTATTTACAAGAGTCCTAACGTTACGTGATGGACACCACACGCTGTCCCACACCATGTCCCACACACTGTCCCACACCATGTCCCACACCCTGTCCCACACCCTGTCCCACACCATGTCCCACACCCTGTCCCACACCATGTCCCACACCATGTCCCACACCCTGTCCCACACCATGTCCCACACCATGTCCCACACCCTGTCCCACACCATGTCCCACACGCTGTCCCACACCCTGTCCCACACCCTGTCCCACACCATGTCCCACACCATGTCCCACACCATGTCCCACACTCTGTCCCACACCATGTCCCACACCATGTCCCACACCCTGTCCCACACCCTGTCCCACACCATGTCCCACACTCTGTCCCACACCATGTCCCACACTCTGTCCCACACTCTGTCCCACACCATGTCCCACACCATGTCCCACACTCTGTCCCACACTCTGTCCCACACTCTGTCCCACACCATGTCCCACACCATGTCCCACACTCTGTCCCACACCATGTCCCACACTCTGTCCCACACTCTGTCCCACACCATGTCCCACACCATGTCCCACACTCTGTCCCACACCATGTCCCACACTCTGTCCCACACCATGTCCCACACCATGTCCCACACTCTGTCCCACACCATGTCCCACACATTGTCTCTGTTACCCTGTAACCCTTTGAGGAACGGAGACAGCCTGCTGTCAATCATCTGGTTAATTAGGGTTAGGGTTACGAGGATCGAGGCCCTGTTACCAGACAATGTCCCACCACAGGGTCAGTCAAGAGACATGAAGCACTTCTTACTTCCACACGATGGCGTTCTCGCTGGCTTTATATTTCGCTTTGCCCTTCATACAAATGAGCTGGACCCCGCTGGTGGTGAGGGGGGTGGGGATCTTCACCTGCGGTGGGCGGGGGTTGGTAACGTCAGTCATTATGAACATTCAATTTAGATAACCATTGATACTAGACGATTTGCATATTGTTATATGAATATTACCTCGATCTTCTGAGCGAGCAGAGACGACTTAAAGTTGGACTTAATGACAACTTTGACCTCCAGTTTGGTCCGCCCGACCTCTCGGACCAGCGGGATGACCCTGAACGGCAGGATGATGTCTTTGGTGGTTCGATACCTGCAAACAGACGGATGCACGCTCAGGCCTCACGTACGCTAGGTGTGTCTATGTGTGTGAGAGTGACCTCTGACCTCATGAGCTCGTAATCTCCATCAGGAGGGATGAAGCTGATGCTGCGTTCAGTGTCAAACTTGCTGAGACGAACACACTGATGGAAGGTGCAGTCATCAATGGCTATGGATTGTTTACCACTGAGGAGAGGGGACAGTTCAGAACCTCTACTGGAGAACCTTCTCTCTAAAGGAACAGACTCACAACTTCTACTAGAAGATGATGACAGACAGGAATTTATGTGGAGGTGATGACCTCTGACCTCTTGGCCACGTCCTCTGAACCGCCTCCTTTCCCCTGCTTATCGATGACAATTTTGTCGTTCATGCCGAATTTACACTCGGGCATCCCGCTCAGGTAGCTCTTCATCACCACGCGGCCGGAGACGTGGGCGCTGAGCACCTGACCTGCAAACAGAGCCAGAGACGGATAGAATGTGATGTCACGCTGCATCAAGGCTAGCTGCTAGCTGCTAGCTGCTGCTAACATTTATAAATCTCCTGAGCTGGAATGACGTTACCTATAGAGGGCCTGACCTTCAGGGGGCCTTACCTTCAGGGGGCGTTACCTTTACAGGATGTTACCTGTAGGGGGCGTTACCTTTAGAGGACGTTACCTTTAGGGGGCGTTACCTTCAGGGGGCGTTACCTTTAGGGGATGTTACTTTCTGAAGACGTCACCTCAGGAGTGGGGGGGGGACATTACCTTGGGGAGACATGAGCAGGTTGACGCTTTCCAACACGTCCAAGAAGAGCTCGTTGCGCCTGTATTTGATTCCTTCTCGTCTCCAGCCGATCTGACCGGTGACCTGACTGGTGATCTGAGACTGCTCCTCTTTGGTCTGTGTTTAAACAATAACAATATTATCCACAGTATTAGAGCTGTGTGTGTGTGTGAGTGTGTGTGAGTGTGTGTGTGTGTGTGAGTGTGTGGACTCACGTGGTGCTGCAGGACAAAGCAGGACCAAAGAAAAACAAACAGGAAACAGTGAGTTTCACATTGAAATCACATGAGGTTAGTTTTTAGATTTTTAATAACTTACCTGACTCTTGATTCCTTGCTGAGTGATGAAGGTTTTCAGAGCTCCGGTCTCTGAGTTTTGAGGGTAACCAAAGTCCAGAATCTCTGCAGGACACAAACACTGTTAGCCCCAACCAACAAACAAACAAATGAAAAAACATGAAGAGACACTCATTCTGCAGCTCGGAGTCAACTCTCGTCAGCGCTGTATTTTCTTTAGATTTAGATTTTCTCATCCAAGTCCAAAAATCAAAACCTAAAAAAACCACAGAGCGGCAGATAGATGGCGGCTTCAAGGAGGAGGGATGTCTTCCTGTTGGAGACAGAGTGAGACCTCCTGTCCACATCTTCAGGGCCAGAACCACCAACTGGAGACAGAGTGAGACCTCCTGTCCACATCTTCAGGGGCTTCTTCTTCAAGACCACTGAAGATTTTTGCCTGATGATGAAATGCTTTCAAATCACCTCTTAAAACATATTTTTGTACAAATTGTTTTTAAGTTGATTTGATTCAATTAGTTTACTATTTGCTGTATTGTTTAATCTATTTTTATCCTGTTATCATTTGAATGATTATATTATTATTTTCATATCATACCTATTGCTATTATTGTTTTTATCAGTATCATGAATGTTGCTTTGGTTACCGTCCAGCAGCTCGTAGATCAGGACAAAGTTGTTCTTCACGTTCTCCTCGCTGATCTTGCCGAAGTAGGCGGCCATGACGTCACACATCTTGTAGAGGAACTCGAACACCATGGTGGCGTTGACGTTCTGCTTGGTGGCGGCGGCGAGCCAAATGTTAGAGCGCTTCACGTGCAGGAAGCTGGTGCGGGCGATGTTGGTGACGGGGGAGCGCACCTGCTGCCGGGCGTGGATCACGTTGACCCGGAAAGCGTCCACGGCGTTCCTCCTGGAGACGTTGGATGTCACTTTCAGAATAAAAGACTCAGAGGACTCACTTAGAGGAGACTAAAGTGGCAACAGAATATTTGACCATATTAACGGGATGGTAGTAGTACCTGAACGCATCCTCTCTGTACCTGAACGCATCCTCTCTGTACATCCTCTCTGTACCTGAACGCATCCTCTCTGCACATCCTCTCTGTACCTGAACGCATCCTCTCTGTACCTGAAGGCATCCTCTCTGTACCTGAACGCATCCTCTCTGTACCTGAACGCATCCTCTCTGCACATCCTCTCTGTACCTTAACGCATCGTTATATCATAGCATCCCATGACTCTTGGTGACAGGTTGTCTCATGCTCGTGGGCACGTGGGCAGCGACCTTTAGGACTCACCCAATGTCATCTCGATAAACCCTGGAGATCAGCACCTCCCCCTTGTGGTTGTAAATGAAGAGTCCTCCAATCATGGCGGCACCTGTCACTCACAGCTGATCATAATGAAGAGTCACTGCAGAGGAGGAGGAGGGAGGAGTAAGTCACACAGGTTGAGGGGGTGGAGCCTAATGAACAGCTGATCTGACACAGAAGAAGATGAAAAGAACAAGCGACATGTTTAGGCAGCTCCTTACTTACTCTGTTCCATTTCTACCAATTAATCCCCCTAAATATTACAAACTGTTCATTTAATAATCATTTCATCACCATACTCATTATATAACAACATCCTCTCACTCATATTTGGGGATGATATCATCAACGCTGGAGACGAGAGAAGAAAATGCTACTTGAGTTGATTGCAGATGCTGATTAGCATGCTAGCTCATCCAGTTAAATAACCACAATAAACGGGTGATGGATCTCATTCAGCTCCATTTAAAACACACACATTGTTCCACTGGTCTCGTGGAACAATGTGACCACATCCACTTTCGGGACACAGATGAACAGAAGATTTCATCTTTGTACGTTAAAAGGGAACCAGTTTGACTCACAGGGTGACGTCACTGCACGGTTACGCAACGCTGCAATAAAACATTATTATTGATCAAACGGATTCATTTTTGGCACTGAAAATAAATAATGTTTACATAACTGCGGTTATCTCTGCGCGGAAATGAATAGTGGTGCTTGTTGAGGTATTAAAGATGATAAATATCGACCCGCTCGTGCGTCGTTCAATATCAGCATCTTTTCGACGGCAGTTGGTAGAACACGACTAGCTTAGCTGTTAGCAACGTGCTAGCGTCACCGCGGCTGCTGCGGTGGTACCGGGGCTCCGGGGTCTTACCGGCTTCGTAGAGGGGTCTGCTGTGTGTCCGGTCTCCTCCGGTCTGAGGCAAGATGTCTGCAGACCGTCAGCTGACGGCGGCCCGGTTCAGAACGCCGCCCTCTCCTCCTCCTCGCAAGGCCTGTCTCAAGGATACGTGGAGCGGATCTGTAGGCTACCGTTAGATGCTCAACTTGTTGGTTTGACTCCCACACCGAAAGGTTACCGGGGGCTTTTCTCCCGCTGTGACCGCTCACCAGAGCCGGAGGCTGCGCGTAAGCGGATTGGGTCGCGAGGAGAGAGGAAGCTAGTGTGCACTGGGATCCGGGTCGTTGTGCTGTGCTCATCCAGCATCATTAGGACACCAGGTCCAAGGACACCACGCAGGTCTTCAGAGGGGCCTTATGACGTCATTGTGAGGTGTTTCTCAACTTAAACTAGTGGAACTAGTCTGGTGCAGAGTGAAAACATGTGGACGTAACGAGGAGAAGTTCCTGGACTGTACTAACTGTAGAAAACATGGTCATTATATTACAAACCTATGTTAGTTACAAGCTTAAAAATGTCACACACCACAGCTGATAGTTGAGTATTTTGTATTTATTTATCATTGAATATTTAAAACTAGAGTGAAGAAAGAGGTAAAAAACTTTCAAAATAAGACAAAATAAGACAATAATGTGGTTGGTGCAGTAGTGCATCCCCCATGTACCCACATTACTCACTCAGGAGGACGTCAGGTGATACGCACACACAAGAATGAGACAACACTACATTGATTAAATAAACAGCACAAACCGGTCAAAAGAGACAAGTCTTTGTGGTCTTTGTGGTTTCTGTAGTCTATCGTATCTCTGGTCTCGGTGGTCTCTCTACGTATGTTGAGTGACATATGAAAGAAGACCATGATTAAGACCACCTCCTAGATGAAGGTCAAACAAATGGTTCTCCTCCTCGTCTCTTGGTTGAAACCATCAGCAGCTTGTGTACACGTTTCTTCAAAAGTACAAATGCGACAAAAAAAAATGAAAAGGTGATTCCTCAAAGGAAGTGACCTCATCGTGGCAGGATCACATGACGTCCACAAAGAAGTCCCCGGGGTTCCCCACGGCGAGACAGAAGGACTGCCGACCTCGGGGCGACGGAGCAGGCAGGAGGTCCCTGGAGTCTTTGTTACCGTGGAGACCAGAGCAGGAGGTCGGCGGTCTCCGGACGCCGTGGTCTCCAGGGGGCTCCACCAGCTGATTGCCAGGCTCCTGTTTGCTCGTCTCTGATTGGCCCCCGCGTCCTCGCTGCTTCTGAACGTCGCTGTGGTTAGATCCGCCGCTGTGACTTCCTGTTCACACAAACACCACGTTACCGTGGCAACGGGTGTAGTAGTAACAGATGTTGGTGTAAATTTGTCATTGATCCTTAGATTACTGGAGGATCCTAGAGTGTGATCAATCAATCAAATCAATTATTAATACAAACCATGAGAGAGACGTCTTTAGGTCAGATGGAATGTAATTATGGATCAATTGAGACCATAAAGCAGGTTAATGTTCTATAAATAGATCATATATGTATTTAAGCATTTAGAATAGTGACTAATCAGCACAAAGCTCTGAGTAAAGACCCGTTGATCAGTTTCTGAGTAACAAGAAACTGTCTTTCTAACAGCTTGTATTGATTATTGTATCGTAAGTATTGATCATGCAGGGTGATTATCATTAGGACAGAAAGCTGACGTCACCTTCACTGGGCTGACTTCCTCCCCCCCAGGCCGGCAGCTGGTGGAGGGGGGGGGGCGAGCTGTAGGGGTGGGGGATAGGGTACTGGTAGGGGAAGGCTGGGGGCCTCTGGGGGCCTGGTGCCGGACCCAGCTGCTCACAGTCTGATCCTCCTCCTCGACTGGAGGATTCTTCCTGATCCAGAACAGTCATCTCACACAAATCTGACAGACAGGAGGAATCAGTAGTATTAATCCGAGGTACCGATCCGAGTACTGGTACTAGTACTGGCACCTCAAACAGTACTTCTGAGACGAGGACCGGTAATTTCACCAGTCATAGTACAGGAACTGGTTAATGTAACTAATAATCACCAATCATTACTAAAACCCACTGAGAATCACTACTCACCTCCACACAGGTCCCTGAAGACGTAGTAACACTGCTCGGAGAAGGTCACCTTGTTGACGGTATGCCGGATGAAGCCGGCTTTCAGGAGGTTCCCGGCGTACTTGCGAGCCTCTCGGCGGTCGGTGAATCCTTCGAGGCTCCGGTGGAGCCAGTCCACCACGTCAGAACCTGTGGGCAGGTCACTCATTCACTCCACAGCAACCGAGGCTCCTCAGTGGTTTGGTCTAAGGCCCCACAGACACCACGTGGAGCGGTTGTTACAGGTAGACCTTGTCTCCTCAGGTAGATCAGGTCTACCTATATATTAACTAGAACCTCCTGATCACAGGACCTGCTAGACCTCTTCTGTGTGGACCTCTGCTTCTTTTTAGACCTCTGCTGAAAGCTACGACCATGTGAATCTTACCATTATGGTCAAAGGTCATGGTGAACTTAGCAGAACCCACACGTTGTTGTTCTTTTGATCACTGAGACACCAGTGGTGCACAATGTCACCTAAAAGGGACCAATGGTGGTCAATAACTCCTCAGTTCTCCGTCTGGAGCAGCTACTCCTACCTATGAAGGCGTTGGGGATGGTGATCTTCAGCCACATCCGGTCCCGAACCTCCAAACCGGACTCCGGGTTGGCCATTGCCTTCACAACGGCTGTCATCTCGCTGTGGATGGTCAGGTGGTTCTCCTCGTGTACGCCTGAAAGAGCAGCAGCAGGTTATATTGGGACCCGGGGGACAGGGGGGCTGCAGTGGCTGATGGGAGTCTCACCGTAGTGGGGGGGGAGCCTCCCCGTCATGGCGGCTGTGTGAGACACCCAGGCGGCCGGGTCGATCGGACGGACCGGCTCGCCTTCCAGGACAGGATCAAAGATGGAGGACAAGAAGGTGAGGGTCTAAGCCGTTAGGGGGGGCAGAAAGGTAAGATACGAAGAAGACTTACTCCTCGGAAGACTGAAGCAACCACGAGGACTCGGATCCCAGCACTTCGCCACCGTCAGCGTCACGGGACTAAAGGGGTACGTATAGATGTGTTACTTCTTCTACGAGTAGGAGTAGTACAATTACTAGTAGTATTTGTCACCCCCTAAGGAAGATCTCTCTCAGGATTACATTTAGTGTTTGTAGTAATGTTATTTTTAGTATTATTTTAAGTAGTATTACTAGCAGAAGTCTCACCCAGGCTTGTGGACGATCTCTCTCAGGACTCTAACAGCGTCATCGTTGCTCATGTTCTCAAAGTTGATGTTGTTCACCTGACAAACAGACACAGTTGATCTACTCACTTACTACGTAGTACCACTAAGAGGAGTACTAACATCTCTTACAGAAGTACTGGTACCTCTAAATATAAGTAGCACCACCGGTATTAATATTTGATGGTCGCACGCTACCTGAAGATTAACCTTCACAAGACTAAACTTCTTTTGCTCACTTCACTCTGCATCAAACCGTTGTTGCTCCTTCACTGAAACACTAAACAAGATGCAGAGTGTTTGATGTTCTGGCTCCTAAATGGTGGAACGAGCTCCCCGATGACATCATGACAGCTAAAAGCACATCTTTACACACTACACCGGGACCAGGTAGCATGTTATTAGCATTTACTCATAGCACGTTTTGGCTTCCTTGAAGAAATGTTACTGGTTCTTGTTGTTCTGGTTCTGTTCCCTCTGGGTCGAATGTATTTGTTGTAAGTCACTATCGCTAAAATCTCAATTTAAAATACAGTAGTACTTGCAGAAGTTCATGTGGTAGAAGTACATGTAGTACTAGTAGTAGTGCCTGCAGTAGTAGTATAGTAGTGCATGTAGTTCTAGTACATGTTATAGTGCATGTAGTAGTAATACAGGTAGTACTAGTTGTAGAAAGGTATTAGTACCTGCAGCAGCATGTCTCCAGGCTCGATGCGTCCATCTGATGCCACAGCTCCACCCTTCATGATGGAGCCGATATAAATACCTCCGTCTCCTCGCTCGTTACTCTGACCAACAATACTGATACCCAGGAAGTTATACCTCTCTGAAGACAGGGAGACAGGGGACACAGAGACATGCAGACAGAAGGACAGGGAGACAGGTAGGACAGACAGAGCGACATGAAGTAGCACAGTATTTATTACTTCAATACAATCATCTTGCCGCATGATAATAAATATGATCAGAGATGATGAGGTAGTTTAACAAGGTTATAGTCTACTGTGTGCAAAGTTACAGGTACCTCTTCAGGTTCTAACTCTTCAGCTTCTACCTCTTCTGCTTCTACCTCTTCTGATTCTACCTCTTCTGCTTCTACCTCTTCTGATTCTTCCTCTTCAGGTTCTAACTCTTCTGCTTCTACCTCTTCTGCTTCTACATTTTCTGCTTCTACCTCTTCTGCTTCTACCTCTTCTGGTACTCACCCATGTTCAGAGTTACAGTGACGACGTTGAGTGACATGGTGGAGTCAGTGACACTACTGAAAGACACAGACTGAGGCAGACAGGGAGGAGGACAGATAAAGGAGGACAGACAGGGCAAAAGATAGGATAATGTACAGGAGGACGGATAGGAAGACGGACAGGAGGACAAATAAAGGAGGACAGAGACAGAGTTAAAAGATAAGAAAGCACAGATAAATAAAACATGACAACAAAAGAAAGCTGACCACATGACATCATCAGCTGCTTCCTGTCTGAGACATTCCCCAATAAGATAAACTGTACTACTGTAATATTGTGTAAACTCATAAATATATGGGCATGGATTATTTTTTTATTGCTATTAATCGCATGATTTGTGTATTGAGCCCTTTTATTTATCCAAACACTTTAAACAAGGTGCTTTTTTACCAGCAGAATCCCCTTAACAAAGTAGCAGTTAATTTTTTCTTGTAAATCTCAACTTAAAAATGTATTTAATCATCAAATATAAAACTAACAGTGCAGTCATGTTGTGTCTAGTTTGTTGCATCACAACATTTTACATTCAGAATCCTGTTTTCTTGGTTTTCTGAACAAATACGTCACTGGAACCCTCCTGGGTCCTAAGGCCCTCCGTGTAGGGCTTCTTGTAAACATTCATAGGCATTATGAACATCAATGTACCAACATACATATATATATATGTAGAACAAATACCACTATTGAGCAGAGTGGCTGTTTGTGCTGGGGGAGGACGGCATGGCGGGGGCTACCCGAGTAAAGAGTTACAATTAAGAGCAATAAAAACTTGTGATTAAACACCAAAAGTAACCTTTAAGAAGTCCCACTATCAAATACTCTCATTGGTTGAGATGTGCGATGACACCCCTCCCACAACCAATACTGGCGTCTGGTACTGGTGGGGTGTCTGAATGTGTATTCAGAGCCAGACAGAAACAGACTAATAACAACAACAACAAATAATCAATTAAAAAAGCTTCCTCTACGTATCAAACAGAAGGACCACTTAAAGCAGCGCTATGCTAAGCTAGCTGTTATGCTAAGCCAGCTGCTAGGCATAGCTCGAGTTGCTAGTTCAACATGGTCCACCCATTTGAATTCTGCCTCGAAGATGATCGTATTTTTGTTTTTAAAATAACATTGACAATTAAAACAAGTGTTTAAAATACACACTTTCTAAAGAGATTACTCATTGAAAACAAACATTGTAACAAAAAAATCTCTGTGTTACAGTGTTTGTGTCTCTCTGTGTGTCTGTGTGTGTGTCTGTGTGTGTGTCTGTGTGTGTGTACCTTCTCCATCCGTTGTGGTGTTTTGGGTTTCTTGTGGCGTCGTCGTTGTGTTCTGATGAGTTTGGGAGATGAGCTGCTCTGACCTGTTGATTGGCTGAACCTAGTGTGACATCATAGAGGGGAAACAAGGTGATTGCCAGCTCTGTGGTTACTAAGCAACAAAGTGTTCATCCAATCGCTCTGTCAGTATAATTATGTTCATAGATTAGACCTAAAATATTGTTACAACACAACATTTGTTGATATGACAATTGAGTTAAAAAAAAATTTGGAGAAATTTAACTTGAATGAACCAATTGAAAAAGAAATTACAAAAGAAAAATACAGATATAAAACAAACCTTTATAAACAAAACTCAGAAATATTTTGAGGGAAATAAAATCCAGAATCCCGAAAGGTGAAAGAGTAACGGAGGTGGAGCTTCCGATCACGAACTATTGATCACATGGGATCAAAGTGCGGAGGAGAGGAGCTGCTCGGTCCGACTAACAGGAACAAATCATTGCTGCTCTCAGATCTGCAGGGACGCTTTTATCTGCAGGACAATAAACATGCTGAATCGACGGTCACATGACCCTTGGCAACCAATTGGAGCAGGGGGAGGAGCCTGGAGAATGAACAGGTTTACTGGAGCAGAAGGCAGAAGGCCGCAGGGCAGGTGTGTGGGGACCAATCACAGGGAGAGTTGCTGATGATGTCACTGAGTCACATTATCAGGATGCTTAAAGGAGCAGTACCAGATTTAAAATCATCTTTAGCTTAGCTTAGCACAAAGACTGGAAGCGTGTGATATGTGTCACTATGTGTACCTTCCTCCTGAGTCTTCCTCAGAGGAGCAAAAGCTGCTGGTCTCTAATTGGCTGCTCGGTTGGGTTGATGGCCTGTCACCTACGGCCATAGGCCCAGGCCCAGTTTGATCAGCCGGTCTTTGGTGGGCGTGGCCTGCAGAGAAGGTGGCCAATCAGAAACACAGAACCCTTAAACATTAACCACTTTACACAAGCTGTTTCTCATTTCCTCCCGAGGCCGCTCATCCTTTATCGACTCAGCTGTCCCGTTCCGTCTGCTCTACATTACAGTGAGTTTAGTGTCATCATAAACTAACTCTACATTGAGTTTAGTGTCATCATAAACTAACTCTACATTGAGTTTAGTGTGATTATAAACTAACTCTACATTGAGTTTAGTGTGATTATAAACTAACTACATTGAGTTTAGTGTGATTATAAACTAACTCTACATTGAGTTTAGTGTCATTATAAACTAACTCTACATTGAGTTTAGTGTGATTATAAACTAACTCTACATTGAGTTTAGTGTCATTATAAACTAACTCTACATTGAGTTTAGTGTCATCCTAAACTAACTACATTGAGTTTAGTGTGATTATAAACTAACTCTACATTGAGTTTAGTGTGATTATAAACTAACTCTACGTTGAGTTTAGTATCATTATAAACTAACTCTACGTTGAGTTTAGTATCATTATAAACTAACTCTACATTTAGTTTAGTGTGATTATAAACTAACTCTACATTGAGTTTAGTGTGATTATAAACTAACTCTACATTGAGTTTAGTGTGATTATAAACTAACTCTACGTTGAGTTTAGTATCATTATAAACTAACTCTACGTTGAGTTTAGTATCATTATAAACTAACTCTACATTTAGTTTAGTGTGATTATAAACTAACTCTACATTGAGTTTAGTGTGATTATAAACTAACTCTACATTGAGTTTAGTGTGATTATAAACTAACTCTACGTTGAGTTTAGTATCATTATAAACTAACTCTACGTTGAGTTTAGCGTGATTATAAACTATAAACTAACTCTACATTGCGTTTAGTGTGATTATAAACTAACTCTACATTGAGTTTAGTGTGATTATAAACTAACACTACATTGAGTTTAGTGTGATTATAAACTAACTCTACATTGAGTTTAGTGTCATTATAAACTAACTCTACATTGAGTTTAGTGTCATCATAAACTAACTCTACATTGAGTTTAGTGTGATTATAAACTAACTCTACGTTGAGTTTAGTGTCATTATAAACTAACTCTACATTTAGTTTAGTGTGATTATAAACTAACTCTACATTTAGTTTAGTGTGATTATAAACTAACTCTACGTTGAGTTTAGCGTGATTATAAACTATAAACTAACTCTACATTGAGTTTAGTGTGATTATAAACTAACTCTACATTGAGTTTAGTGTGATTATAAACTAACTCTACATTGAGTTTAGTGTCATTATAAACTAACTCTACATTGAGTTTAGTGTCATCATAAACTAACTCTACATTGAGTTTAGTGTGATTATAAACTAACTCTACGTTGAGTTTAGTGTCATTATAAACTAACTCTACATTTAGTTTAGTGTGATTATAAACTAACTCTACATTTAGTTTAGTGTGATTATAAACTAACTCTACGTTGAGTTTAGCGTGATTATAAACTATAAACTAACTCTACATTGAGTTTAGTGTGATTATAAACTAACTCTACATTGAGTTTAGTGTGATTATAAACTAACTCTACATTGAGTTTAGTGTCATTATAAACTAACTCTACATTGAGTTTAGTGTCATCATAAACTAACTCTACATTGAGTTTAGTGTGATTATAAACTAACTCTACGTTGAGTTTAGTGTAATTATAAACTAACTCTACATTTAGTTTAGTGTGATTATAAACTAACTCTACATTTAGTTTAGTGTGATTATAAACTAACTCTACGTTGAGTTTAGCGTGATTATAAACTATAAACTAACTCTACATTGAGTTTAGTGTGATTATAAACTAACTCTACATTGAGTTTAGTGTCATTATAAACTAACTCTACATTGAGTTTAGTGTCATCCTAAACTAACTACATTGAGTTTAGTGTGATTATAAACTAACTCTACATTGAGTTTAGTGTGATTATAAACTAACTCTACGTTGAGTTTAGTATCATTATAAACTAACTCTACGTTGAGTTTAGTATCATTATAAACTAACTCTACATTTAGTTTAGTGTGATTATAAACTAACTCTACATTGAGTTTAGTGTGATTATAAACTAACTCTACATTGAGTTTAGTGTGATTATAAACTAACTCTACGTTGAGTTTAGTATCATTATAAACTAACTCTACGTTGAGTTTAGTATCATTATAAACTAACTCTACATTTAGTTTAGTGTGATTATAAACTAACTCTACATTGAGTTTAGTGTGATTATAAACTAACTCTACATTGAGTTTAGTGTGATTATAAACTAACTCTACGTTGAGTTTAGTATCATTATAAACTAACTCTACGTTGAGTTTAGCGTGATTATAAACTATAAACTAACTCTACATTGCGTTTAGTGTGATTATAAACTAACTCTACATTGAGTTTAGTGTGATTATAAACTAACTCTACATTGAGTTTAGTGTGATTATAAACTAACTCTACATTGAGTTTAGTGTCATTATAAACTAACTCTACATTGAGTTTAGTGTCATCATAAACTAACTCTACATTGAGTTTAGTGTGATTATAAACTAACTCTACGTTGAGTTTAGTGTCATTATAAACTAACTCTACATTTAGTTTAGTGTGATTATAAACTAACTCTACATTTAGTTTAGTGTGATTATAAACTAACTCTACGTTGAGTTTAGCGTGATTATAAACTATAAACTAACTCTACATTGAGTTTAGTGTGATTATAAACTAACTCTACATTGAGTTTAGTGTGATTATAAACTAACTCTACATTGAGTTTAGTGTCATTATAAACTAACTCTACATTGAGTTTAGTGTCATCATAAACTAACTCTACATTGAGTTTAGTGTGATTATAAACTAACTCTACGTTGAGTTTAGTGTAATTATAAACTAACTCTACATTTAGTTTAGTGTGATTATAAACTAACTCTACATTTAGTTTAGTGTGATTATAAACTAACTCTACGTTGAGTTTAGCGTGATTATAAACTATAAACTAACTCTACATTGAGTTTAGTGTGATTATAAACTAACTCTACATTGAGTTTAGTGTGATTATAAACTAACTCTACATTGAGTTTAGTGTGATTATAAACTAACTCTACATTGAGTTTAGTGTGATTATAAACTAACTCTACATTGAGTTTAGTGTGATTATAAACTAACTCTACATTGAGTTTAGTGTGATTATAAACTAACTCTACATTGAGTTTAGTGTGATTATAAACTAACTCTACATTGAGTTTAGTGTGATTATAAACTAACTCTACATTGAGTTTAGTGTGATTATAAACTAACTCTACATTGAGTTTAGTGTGATTATAAACTAACTCTACATTGAGTTTAGTGTCATTATAAACTAACTCTACATTGAGTTTAGTGTGATTATAAACTAACTCTACATTGAGTTTAGTGTCATTATAAACTAACTCTACATTGAGTTTAGTGTCATCATAAACTAACTCTACATTGAGTTTAGTGTGATTATAAACTAACTCTACGTTGAGTTTAGTGTCATTATAAACTAACTCTACATTTAGTTTAGTGTGATTATAAACTAACTCTACATTTAGTTTAGTGTGATTATAAACTAACTCTACGTTGAGTTTAGCGTGATTATAAACTATAAACTAACTCTACATTGAGTTTAGTGTGATTATAAACTAACTCTACATTGAGTTTAGTGTGATTATAAACTAACTCTACATTGAGTTTAGTGTCATTATAAACTAACTCTACATTGAGTTTAGTGTCATCATAAACTAACTCTACATTGAGTTTAGTGTGATTATAAACTAACTCTACGTTGAGTTTAGTGTAATTATAAACTAACTCTACATTTAGTTTAGTGTGATTATAAACTAACTCTACATTTAGTTTAGTGTGATTATAAACTAACTCTACGTTGAGTTTAGCGTGATTATAAACTATAAACTAACTCTACATTGAGTTTAGTGTGATTATAAACTAACTCTACATTGAGTTTAGTGTGATTATAAACTAACTCTACATTGAGTTTAGTGTGATTATAAACTAACTCTACATTGAGTTTAGTGTGATTATAAACTAACTCTACATTGAGTTTAGTGTGATTATAAACTAACTCTACATTGAGTTTAGTGTGATTATAAACTAACTCTACATTGAGTTTAGTGTGATTATAAACTAACTCTACATTGAGTTTAGTGTGATTATAAACTAACTCTACATTGAGTTTAGTGTGATTATAAACTAACTCTACATTGAGTTTAGTGTGATTATAAACTAACTCTACATTGAGTTTAGTGTCATTATAAACTAACTCTACATTGAGTTTAGTGTCATCCTAAACTAACTACATTGAGTTTAGTGTGATTATAAACTAACTCTACATTGAGTTTAGTGTGATTATAAACTAACTCTACGTTGAGTTTAGTATCATTATAAACTAACTCTACATTTAGTTTAGTGTGATTATAAACTAACTCTACATTGAGTTTAGTGTGATTATAAACTAACTCTACATTGAGTTTAGTGTGATTATAAACTAACTCTACGTTGAGTTTAGTATCATTATAAACTAACTCTACGTTGAGTTTAGCGTGATTATAAACTATAAACTAACTCTACATTGCGTTTAGTGTGATTATAAACTAACTCTACATTGAGTTTAGTGTGATTATAAACTAACTCTACATTGAGTTTAGTGTGATTATAAACTAACTCTACATTGAGTTTAGTGTCATTATAAACTAACTCTACATTGAGTTTAGTGTCATCATAAACTAACTCTACATTGAGTTTAGTGTGATTATAAACTAACTCTACGTTGAGTTTAGCGTGATTATAAACTATAAACTAACTCTACATTGAGTTTAGTGTGATTATAAACTAACTCTACATTGAGTTTAGTGTGATTATAAACTAACTCTACATTGAGTTTAGTGTGATTATAAACTAACTCTACATTGAGTTTAGTGTGATTATAAACTAACTCTACATTGAGTTTAGTGTGATTATAAACTAACTCTACATTGAGTTTAGTGTGATTATAAACTAACTCTACATTGAGTTTAGTGTGATTATAAACTAACTCTACATTGAGTTTAGTGTGATTATAAACTAACTCTACATTGAGTTTAGTGTGATTATAAACTAACTCTACATTGAGTTTAGTGTGATTATAAACTAACTCTACATTGAGTTTAGTGTCATCCTAAACTAACTACATTGAGTTTAGTGTGATTATAAACTAACTCTACATTGAGTTTAGTGTGATTATAAACTAACTCTACGTTGAGTTTAGTATCATTATAAACTAACTCTACGTTGAGTTTAGTATCATTATAAACTAACTCTACATTTAGTTTAGTGTGATTATAAACTAACTCTACATTGAGTTTAGTGTGATTATAAACTAACTCTACATTGAGTTTAGTGTGATTATAAACTAACTCTACGTTGAGTTTAGTATCATTATAAACTAACTCTACGTTGAGTTTAGCGTGATTATAAACTATAAACTAACTCTACATTGCGTTTAGTGTGATTATAAACTAACTCTACATTGAGTTTAGTGTGATTATAAACTAACTCTACATTGAGTTTAGTGTGATTATAAACTAACTCTACATTGAGTTTAGTGTCATTATAAACTAACTCTACATTGAGTTTAGTGTCATCATAAACTAACTCTACATTGAGTTTAGTGTGATTATAAACTAACTCTACGTTGAGTTTAGTGTCATTATAAACTAACTCTACATTGAGTTTAGTGTGATTATAAACTAACTCTACATTGAGTTTAGTGTGATTATAAACTAACTCTACATTGAGTTTAGTGTCATTATAAACTAACTCTACATTGAGTTTAGTGTGATATTCTGGTAAACAGTTAAACTAGCTATTATATGACAGAAAGTATGTGCATACAAGTTAATAAATGTGTTTGTCGCTGTGGTTTTTATTGCCTGTATTGATTGATTTCCGTTTCATTTAAGATTGCAATATTAGTTTACGTTAAAAGTTCAGGGATTAACCGATTTTAATCAAACGACTGTAAAATGTTCCTCTGTCTGCCTGAAATATATTATATAATATATATATATTCAAACAGTGAGTCCCTCCATAGGACAGACCGTCTTCTTTCAGGGACGGCTTGGTTCAGCCTATGAGTCATGAGGCCCATGAAGACCAGAAGGCCGGGTCTTCTGGAGGATGCAACCCAGCAAATGAGACACAGCTTTAAACTGAGATCAGGAGACAGGACTATGGAGAAGCTCACCTCGCTCTTCTCTCTCAGGGGGCGAAGCGACGGGTTTGAACTCTGACCCCTGAAGCTCATCTTGACTCACAGCAGCAGCACTGAGAGACAGACAGACATCATCTCAAGAATAGATTAAAAAGGCTTTTTACCCACTAAATATGTACTCAAACACTACTGCTAACATGCTAACACACATACATATTAACACACAAACCAACATACTTATAAGATTGTGTTGCTAGAATGACTGAGACTCACTGGAAGGACGGAGGTCTGGAGTCTCCTATCACACCTGTCCTTTCTATGGGGGGCGGGGCCAGGCTGGTGGGCGTGGCTATAGACTGAAGATCCGACCCCCTGAAATCTAACTGACAGGTGTCTGAAGACACCAACTGGAGAAAGAGAAACACCCGTCAGCAGTTACAAGTGTGTGTGTGTGTGTGTGTGTGTGTGTGTGTTTCTGACCCAGCAGACGACTCGTCCGTTCACAAAGGGAAGGATGGCATCTTCATCACTGATCTCTTCTTTAACCACCCTGTGAAAGACACATATTATCATCATCTTCATCAGATCTCCACCACAATGACTATTCTCTCTTTCTATAACTATCTCATTAATGATTCAGCTTCTTCCACTGAGTATTTGTGCTTTCTCACCTCACACTGAATGACATGTAATGGTTCTACCTGATGCTGGTTCTACGTCATGGAGGTTTTAGGTGATGCTGGTTCTACGTGATTCTGGTTCTATGTGATGCTGGTTCTACCCGATACTGGTTTTACCTGATGGAGGTTCTACCTGATGGAGGTTCTACGTGATTCTGGTTCTACGTGATTCTGGTTCTACTTGATGGAGGTTCTACGTGATTCTGGTTCTACGTGATGGAGGTTCTACGTGATGCTGGTTCTACCTGATGGAGGTTCTACGTGATTCTGGTTGTATGTGATGCTGGTTCTACGTGATGCTGGTTCTGCTTGATGGAGGTTCTACGTGATGCTGGTTCTACGTGATGCTGGTTCTGCTTGATGGAGGTTCTACCTGATGGAGGTTCTACGTGATTCTGGTTCTACGCGATTCAGGTTCTACGTGATGCTGGTTCTACGTGATTCTGGTTCTACTTGATGGAGGTTCTACGTGATTCTGGTTCTACGTGATGGAGGTTCTACGTGATGCTGGTTTTACGTGATTCTGGTTCTACTTGATGGAGGTTCTATGTGATGCTGGTTCTACTTGATGGAGGTTCTATGTGATGCTGGTTCTACCTGATGGAGGTTCTATGTGATGCTGGTTTTACGTGATTCTGGTTCTATGTGATGCTGGTTCTACTTGATGGAGGTTCTATGTGATGCTGGTTCTACCTGGAGGTTGTCCCTGCAGTGGTCCTACAGTACACCTGGCTTACTATGAATTGAACGCCTTGTACATCGTTTACATTGTTCATCCTGCAACCTCACAACAGGTTTCTTCCCTTTTCTCCCTCTTGACGGGTCTTCTCAGTTCTTTTGGGCACCGTGTACAGACTGTAAAACCCTCTGAGGACATTTGTAATGTGAGATTTTGGGCTGTACAAAATAAAATGAATTGAATTAAGATACTTACTAATTTGATCTTTTTACACTATTTTTCATTATCAATCATAAAACATAAGTGTCTAGTAGTAATTGGTTTAATAACAAAAACAACACCAATGACGTCACGCCCCGTTGTCATTAATATTGATCACGTGACTAACCCAATCTCGTCGTCCACGGACTTGAAGAAGAATTTGACGTTCGGTTTGTTGAGGACGTGTTTGAAGTCCGCTAGTGTGACGCGCTGCGCGGGTACGTTGATCCGGATCAGGTAGGGGGTCTCCTGGTCCTCCAGGTGGTAGATGACTCGCGTCTCCTCCGCCATGCTGCCCCCCCCCCCCTCGGTCCCGGCACGGCACGGCACGGCGCGGCGCAACGGTCGAGGGGGATGCTGATGTGAGACGGGCACCTGTCTGTCTGCCGTCCGTCTGTCGGTCCGTCTGTTCCGGTCCAGATGAGTCGGTCCAGATGCAGGTCTCTGATGCTCTCAGGCTCCTCTGGAAGAAACGATGACGTCAAGGTAAAAGCAATAAGTGGAGACTTCCGGTTGAGCTCTTCAAAATAAAATATCTGAACCCGTCTCCTCCTCCTTAAGTGATGATAAACTTTACATTTTTACATTTAGTTTAGTGGTGTAGGTGAGGCGTTTGCTGCTGTGGTTTTTATTGGCTGTAATACTATTAGCTGAAAGTTTGGGGCTTAGCCGATTTATTTAAAATGCTGAAGAATGAAATGTCTCATGCTCCAGAGGTGAAGCATATCTTCTTAAATAAAATGAGATGACCGTCTCTATCGGCGCTTTTTGGGGTTCTAAGGCATTCACTATAAAGCCCAAAAGGTTGCTAGGCAACGGGAGCAGATGAAAAGCTGATGATGAAACATTGTAAATAAAAGCAACAAGCATTATTGTGAAATATCAGAACATTGAGTCCCTTCAAAATAAAGGTTAAGAAACCTCCTGAAATCGTTCTGGAGCAGAAAAATGACAGGTTGTAGTTCAAAGGGTTTATTTGTAGTCATTCAGGCATTCACTGTCAGATATTACAGCTTCTAATCATTAGTGCACCAAAATATATAAATAAAACATTGATATGTTTATTGAGCGGTTCCTGATCGAAGCGATCGCGTCCAGAGAGACGAGATCAATTCTTATTGCTGATGGAGGTGAAAAATGTCTTAGTTCCCAGCGGCAGTGAATGCAGCGTTAAGGCCACTCTGGTGGAAGTCGAGGTCGAGCGTCGATCAGCATCAGGAGGTAGAAGTTGAAGATGGACCTCAGAGGTCTACTTCTTCGGTGATGTTCTCTTCTGACACTTAAACGGTTAAAAAGGTCAATAAAGCAGAGATCATTAAGTAATAAATCAATAACGTGTTCTTCAGAGTGATGAAGATGACATCGTCTTACTTCAGCTCCTCGCTCTCAAAAACAGACGTCCAATCAGAGGAGTCGTCCAATCAGAGGAGTCGTCCAATCAGAGGAGTCGTCCAATCAGAGGAGACGTCCAATCAGAGGAGACGTCCCATCAGAGGAGCTCAAAGTCTAAAGGTCCTGATGATGCGCCAGAGAACATGTGTATGATTTGAGCTGGAGCTAGTGTCCTTTAAAACCCGATCGGTCACATGACTGGTCACATGACAGGCCACCTGACCAGTCTCAGCGCCCTCGGACTTCAGGCGGAGACGTTGACGTCTCGCAGTGCAACGGCGGCGGTCGTCCCGGCAGAGGTTGCCGTGGTGACTTGCTGCGAGAAGGGGGAGGAAGAGGCGGAGACAGGCACGGCGGACAGAATAGGGACGTTCTGATTGGTCGAGGCGCTGCTGGTCTGGAAGAGGATCTGCTGTAACGTGCGTCTGAGGTTCGGATGTAGGCGGCGCTGAGTCTGGTTGAAAACCTCCACGGCAACACACTTCATCACCCCGGCAACCAGGTCGTCATACAGCGGCACGGTGTACATCCTGGACGTCTGTGGAGAGGAGCATAGTACTAGCATGTACCCAGGTACGAGTACTACTGCGTACATAAGTACTAGCATGTACCCAGGTACGAGTACTACTGCGTACATAAGTACTAGCATGTACCGAGGTACGAGTACTACTGCGTACATAAGTACTAGCACGTACCGAGGTACGAGTACTACTGCGTACATAAGTACTAGCACGTACCCAGGTACGAGTACTACTGCATACATAAGTACTAGCATGTACCGAGGTACGAGTACTACTGCGTACATAAGTACTAGCATGTACCGAGGTACGAGTACTACTGCGTACATAAGTACTAGCATGTACCCAGGTACGAGTACTACTGCGTACATAAGTACTAGCATGTACCGAGGTACGAGTACTACTGCGTACATAAGTACTAGCATGTACCGAGGTACGAGTACTACTGCGTACATAAGTACTAGCATGTACCCAGGTACGAGTACTACTGCGTACATAAGTACTAGCATGTACCCAGGTACGAGTACTACTGCGTACATAAGTACTAGCATGTACCGAGGTACGAGTACTACTGCGTACATAAGTACTAGCATGTACCCAGGTACGAGTACTACTGCATACATAAGTACTAGCATGTACCGAGGTACGAGTACTACTGCGTACATAAGTACTAGCATGTACCGAGGTACGAGCACTACTGCGTACATAAGTACTAGCATGTACCCAGGTACGAGTACTACTGCATACATAAGTACTAGCATGTACCGAGGTACGGGTACTACTGCGTACATAAGTACTAGCATGTACCGAGGTACGAGTACTACTGCGTACATAAGTACTAGCATGTACCGAGGTACGAGTACTACTGCGTACATAAGTACTAGCATGTACCCAGGTACGAGTACTACTGCGTACATAAGTACTAGCATGTACCCAGGTACGAGTACTACTGCGTACATAAGTACTAGCATGTACCGAGGTACGAGTACTACTGCGTACATAAGTACTAGCATGTACCCAGGTACGAGTACTACTGCGTACATAAGTACTAGCATGTACCGAGGTACGAGCACTACTGCGTACATAAGTACTAGCATGTACCCAGGTACGAGTACTACTGCGTACATAAGTACTAGCATGTACCGAGGTACGAGCACTACTGCGTACATAAGTACTAGCATGTACCCAGGTACGAGTACTACTGCGTACATAAGTACTAGCATGTACCGAGGTACGAGTACTACTGCGTACATAAGTACTAGCATGTACCGAGGTACGAGCACTACTGCGTACATAAGTACTAGCATGTAGAGGTATGAGTACTACTGCGTACATAAGTACTAGCATGTAGAGGTATACTCACGTGCTTGTGCAGGAAGGCTCGGACCCGAGGCAGCTCCGGGTGGAACGAGTTCCTCACAACCATCTGAAGCCATCGGATCTGGACCTCAGCGTTGAGTCCATCGAAGACAGACGAGTAGGACGCAGACAGACGGCTCATCACGTCTGAGACACACCATATTTAAACTAATATCACTTTAATATTCTATTTTCATAACATGTTGAGTACTTGATTAGCTGAGCGTAGTACTAGTAGTATTAGTACCTTAGTCAAGCATTAGTAGTAGTAGTATTACTGTGTTATTATGGTACTCATTTATGAACCGAACATGTTGGTGGCCCCTCGACTCTTGGCTGTTGTGGTCTGGTGTGGGGGGGCTTTGGATGACGATGATGATGATGATGATGAAGAGTAGCGTTACCTTGGGGCAGCGGGCACTGGTCCAGCATGCGGTCAAGGAACAGGACGATCTGAAAGGTGCTCCAGGCTGAGAGGTCAAGGGTCAGCAGGGCTTGTGGGTCGGGGGACTGGCAGCCCCTCCACAGGTCACACAGGTCCTGGACGGGCTGCGTCAGAGCCCCCGCCGCCGACAGGTCAGGCTCAAACAGGGGGGGTCCAGACCCGTTGAGCCAGCGCTCGAACTCCAGACCTGAGGCACAGACAGCAAGTGAGATCCTGCCCCCCCCTCACCGCTCCCCCCCCCCCAACTCCCTCCCTCCTCACCCTCTCTGTGGGACACGTCCATCAGCTGAGGGAAGTACTGCAGGAAGTAATCAATGAGGTCCTGAGCCACGACGCTCTGGAACTTAAACTCTGAGATGTAGTCCTGAAAAACACACACACACACACACACACCCACACACACCCACACCCACACACACACACACACACACACACACACACACACACACACACACACACACACCCACACACACACACACACACGGTTAGAAACACACAGTACTCTGCTCCCTTTGCAGCCATTAGAGCTTTTTGTTCATTTGAGGTCATCTGTAGAAATATCACCCCACGCTTCCTGAAGCTCCTCCCACAAGTTGGATTGCCTTGATGGGCACTTCATGCGTAGCGGTGTCCCCCCCCGCAGTGCCCCCCCCCCCCCCCAACGGAAGCCACAGACGTGATGTTCCAGATAGTCAACCAGCTCTACTGAAGGCCACATGTGCCCACATAAGGGTTCTTCTCCATTAGAAGGCTGCAGGAAACGGGCCTCAAACACAACACATGCTGTATGTCGGATGCCCCCAGCGTGTTATATGTGTGGATATTGACATACGTGTACTAATGCATGCGTGTAGCGAGGTGTACTGACCCTGAGGAAGCAGTCGAAGCGTCTCACGTCTCCACTCAGCTCAGAAAGATAAGACACGAAACAGAAGCCTTTCTCATATGTGAAGAGATTCATCAGAGAGCTGGGGTTCACTCCTAGAGACAAGGGACAGGTCACAGAGACAAGAGACAGGTCACAGGGACAAGAGACAGGTCACAGAGACAAGAGACAGGTCACAGGGACAAGAGACAGGTCACAGAGACAGGTCACAGAGACAAGAGACAGGTCACAGAGACAAGAGACAGGTCACAGAGACAGGTCACAGAGACAGGAGACAGGTCACAGAGACAGGAGACAGGTCACAGAGACAAGAGACAGGTCACAGAGACAGGAGACAGGTCACAGAGACAAGAGAAAGGTCACAGGGACAGGAGACAGGTCACAGAGACAGGTCACAGAGACAAGAGACAGGTCACAGGGACAGGTCACAGAGACAAGGGACAGGTCACAGAGACAAGAGACAGGTCACAGGGACAAGAGACAGGTCACAGAGACAGGTCACAGAGACAGGAGACAGGTCACAGAGACAAGAGACAGGTCACAGAGACAGGAGACAGGTCACAGAGACAAGAGAAAGGTCACAGGGACAGGAGACAGGTCACAGAGACAGGTCACAGAGACAGGTCACAGAGACAGGTCACAGAGACAAGGGACAGGTCACAGGGACAGGTCACAGAGACAGGTCACAGAGACAAGAGACAGGTCACAGGGACAGGTCACAGAGACAAGGGACAGGTCACAGGGACAGGTCACAGAGACAAGGGACAGGTCACAGAGACAAGAGACAGGTCACAGAGACGAGAGACAGGTCACAGGGACAAGAGACAGGTCACAGAGACAGGTCACAGAGACAGGAGACAGGTCACAGAGACAAGAGACAGGTCACAGAGACAGGAGACAGGTCACAGAGACAAGAGAAAGGTCACAGGGACAGGAGACAGGTCACAGAGACAAGAGACAGGTCACAGGGACAGGTCACAGAGACAAGGGACAGGTCACAGAGACAAGAGACAGGTCACAGAGACAAGAGACAGGTCACAGGGACAAGAGACAGGTCACAGAGACGAGAGACAGGTCACAGGGACAAGAGACAGGTCACAGGGACAAGAGACAGGTCACAGAGACAAGAGACAGGTCACAGAGACAAGAGACAGGTCACAGGGACAGGTCACAGAGACAAGGGACAGGTCACAGAGACAAGAGAGGTCACAGAGACGAGAGACAGGTCACAGAGACAAGGGACAGGTCACAGAGACAAGAGACAGGTCACAGAGACGAGAGACAGGTCACAGAGACAAGAGACAGGTCACAGAGACAAGGGACAGGTCACAGAGACAGGAGACAGGTCACAGAGACGAGAGACAGGTCACAGAGACAGGTCACAGAGACAAGGGACAGGTCACAGAGACAAGAGACAGGTCACAGGGACGAGAGACAGGTCACAGAGACAGGAGACAGGTCACAGAGACGAGAGACAGGTCACAGAGACAGGTCACAGAGACAAGAGACACGTCACAGAGACGAGAGACAGGTCAGAGACAGGAGACAGGTCACAGAGACACGGGACAGGTCACAGAGACAGGTCACAGGGACAGGTCACAAAGACAAGGGATAGGTCACAGAGACAAGAGACAGGTCACAGGGACAGGTCACAGAGACAAGAGACAGGTCACAGAGACAAGAGACAGGTCACAGAGGACACGCAGGTGTGTGTCAGTGTGTGTTACCTGGCTCAAACTTGACCTGCAGCTTACTAACAGGGTTGTTGTCTCCAAGGAGACGGAGCTGTCTGTGTAGAGCGTCCAATCGTACGGCAGTCTCCAGACAGGTGAACGCCTCACCTGAGGGGGCGGAGCATTACATCTCAGTACTATTACGAGTACTTGTACTCTTACCATAGGCCTCTGTGGTGATGCGGCGTTGGGCGTAGGTAGTACTAGTAGTAGTAGTAGTAGTAGTAGTACTCTTACCATAGGCCTCTGTGGTGATGCGGCGTTGGGCGTAGGTAGTACTAGTAGTAGTAGTAGTAGTAGTACTCTTACCATAGGCCTCTGTGGTGATGCGGCGTTGGGCGTAGGTAGTACTAGTAGTAGTAGTAGTAGTACTCTTACCATAGGCCTCTGTGGTGATGCGGCGTTGGGCGTAGGTAGTACTAGTAGTAGTAGTAGTACTCTTACCATAGGCCTCTGTGGTGATGCAGCGTTGGGCGTAGGTAGTACTAGTAGTAGTAGTAGTAGTAGTACTCTTACCATAGGCCTCTGTGGTGATGCGGCGTTGGGCGTAGGTAGTACTAGTAGTAGTAGTAGTACTCTTACCATAGGCCTCTGTGGTGATGCGGCGTTGGGCGTAGGTAGTACTAGTAGTAGTAGTAGTAGTAGTAGTAGTACTCTTACCATAGGCCTCTGTGGTGATGCGGCGTTGGGCGTAGGTAGTACTAGTAGTAGTAGTAGTAGTAGTACTCTTACCATAGGCCTCTGTGGTGATGCGGCGTTGGGCGTAGGTAGTACTAGTAGTAGTACTCTTACCATAGGCCTCTGTGGTGATGCGGCGTTGGGCGTAGGTAGTACTAGTAGTAGTAGTAGTAGTAGTACTCTTACCATAGGCCTCTGTGGTGATGCGGCGTTGGGCGTAGGTAGTACTAGTAGTAGTAGTAGTAGTAGTAGTACTCTTACCATAGGCCTCTGTGGTGATGCGGCGTTGGGCGTAGGTAGTACTAGTAGTAGTAGTAGTAGTAGTACTCTTACCATAGGCCTCTGTGGTGATGCGGCGTTGGGCGTAGGTAGTACTAGTAGTAGTAGTAGTACTCTTACCATAGGCCTCTGTGGTGATGCAGCGTTGGGCGTAGGTAGTACTAGTAGTAGTAGTAGTAGTAGTACTCTTACCATAGGCCTCTGTGGTGATGCGGCGTTGGGCGTAGGTAGTACTAGTAGTAGTAGTAGTAGTAGTAGTACTCTTACCATAGGCCTCTGTGGTGATGCGGCGTTGGGCGTAGGTAGTAGTAGTAGTAGTAGTAGTAGTAGTAGTACTCTTACCATAGGCCTCTGTGGTGATGCGGCGTTGGGCGTAGGTAGTACTAGTAGTAGTAGTAGTAGTAGTACTCTTACCATAGGCCTCTGTGGTGATGCGGCGTTGGGCGTAGGTAGTACTAGTAGTAGTAGTAGTAGTAGTACTCTTACCATAGGCCTCTGTGGTGATGCGGCGTTGGGCGTAGGTAGTACTAGTAGTAGTAGTAGTAGTAGTACTCTTACCATAGGCCTCTGTGGTGATGCGGCGTTGGGCGTAGGTAGTACTAGTAGTAGTAGTAGTACTCTTACCATAGGCCTCTGTGGTGATGCGGCGTTGGGCGTAGGTAGTACTAGTAGTAGTAGTAGTAGTAGTACTCTTACCATAGGCCTCTGTGGTGATGCGGCGTTGGGCGTAGGTGGCCAGGCCCTCGCTCAGCCACATCTCCTCCCACGTGGCGTTGGTGACGGCGTTGCCAAACCAGCCGTGAGCGATCTCATGCACAACGTCGATCAGCAGGAACTCGCTGCTCTCCAGGATGGAGGCGATGATGAAGGTGAGACAGGGGTTCTCCATGGCAACGATGGGGAAGGAGGGGGGCAGGAACACGATGTCACACCTGAGGGTCATCACTGAGGATTACTGGCGTCTTTAACCTCCCTAACGTACTCACCTGGGCCAGTCACCCACCTGCCCCAAAGGTAAGGTCCAAACAGCTCCTCGGCTACCCCCAGCCAGCGCTCCACGCTGCCCCCCAGCTTCTTCACCGCACACGAGAGCAGACACGGCTCCGCCCACACACGGCTCCTGGACCAGAGGCAGGAAATGCATTAGTATACAGTGGAAACCAGAGTAGAAACCAGAGTAGAAACCAGTGTGACTGACCGCGGGCCAACGTCCACGTGCTGCAGCTCCCCGGCCACCAGGGCCACCAGGTACGAGGGGACGGGGAACTCCATGGAGAACTGGAAGATCCGGTCCGGAGTGGAGTAGGAGCTCCGGGACGCACTCATCAGAACAGTCACTCCCTCTGGAACCTGCAGAGGAGACCAGGTAGTACTACTTATACTGCTAAATATTACTAGTACTACTGCAGTACATACACGTATAAATGGGAGTTGATCTATATCCATTTTAGTAGATGCAGGTAAAAAGTACCCAAATTTTCATAGTCTCAACTACTGGTAATACTACTGGAATAACCCCCACTGCAGCAGAAGTCTGTGTATATGTACACTCACCGGCCACTTTATTAGGTACCCCATGCTAGTAACGGGTTGGACCCCCTTTTGCCTTCAGAACTGCCTCAATTCTTCGTGGCATAGATTCAACAAGGTGCTGGAAGCATTCCTCAGGGAGTTTGGTCCATATTGACATGATGGCATCACACAGTTGCCGCAGATTTGTCGGCTGCACATCCATGATGCGAATCTCCCGTTCCACCACATCCCAAAGATGCTCTATTGGATTGAGATCTGGTGATTGTGGAGGCCATTTGAGTACAGCGAACTCATTGTCATGTTCAAGAAACCAGTCTGAGATGATTCCAGCTTTATGACATGGCGCATTATCCTGCTGAAAGTGGCCATCAGAAGTTGGGTACATTGTGGTCATAAAGGGATGGACATGGTCAGCAACAATACTCAGGTAGGCTGTGGCGTTGCAACGATGCTCAATTGGTACCAAGGGGCCCAAAGAGTGCCAAGAAAATATTCCCCACACCATGACACCACCACCACCAGCCTGAACCGTTGATACAAGGCAGGATGGATCCATGCTTTCATGTTGTAGACGCCAAATTCTGACCCTACCATCCGAATGTCGCAGCAGAAATCGAGACTCATCAGACCAGGCAACGTTTTTCCAATCTTCTATTGTCCAATTTCGATGAGCTTGTGCAAATTGTAGCCTCAGTTTCCTGTTCTTAGCTGAAAGGAGTGGCACCCGGTGTGGTCTTCTGCTGCTGTAGCCCATCTGCCTCAAAGTTGGACGTACTGTGCGTTCAGAGATGCTCTTATGCCCACCTTGGTTGTAACGGGTGGTTATTTGAGTCACTGTTGCCCTTCTATCAGCTCGAACCAGTCTGGCCATTCTCCTCTGACCTCTGGCATCAACAAGGCATTTCCGCCCACAGAACTGCCGCTCACTGGATGTTTTTTCTTTTTCGGACCATTCTCTGTAAACCCTAGAGATGGTTGTGCGTGAAAATCCCAGTAGATTAGCAGTTTCTGAAATACTCAGACCAGCCCTTCTGGCACCAACAATCATGCCACGTTCAAAGTCACTCAAATCACCTTTCTTCCCCATACTGATGCTCGGTTTGAACTGCAGGAGATTGTCTTGACAATGTCTACATGCCTAAATGCACTGAGTTGCCGCCATGTGATTGGCTGCTTAGAAATTAAGTGTTAACCAGCAGTTGGACAGGTGTACCTAATAAAGTGGCCGGTGAGTGTATATATAGTATATTACAGTAGTACATGCATCCAGTACTCACCCTCACAGAGGCCGTGTACGTGCTCTTCACAGCCGGCGTGTCGAAGCAGGGGAAGAAGGAGCGGTTGCACACCGAGTGGCCCTGAGTGAAGACCAGAGGCCGGGACTGACCACAGGTCAGCTCAGCGTCCAGCCACCAGATCTACACACACACACACACACACGTCACTAACAGGTCTGGCATCAGCAGACTCATGCGGGACGGGGGCGCTGCTCACCGCCGGGCCGTCCGTGGTGGTGTAGCGGACCGTGATCTGGATCGGGCGGCCCGGCTTCACGGCGGTGGGGGGGAGGCTGATGTTCAGCGAGGAGCCGTAGTCCGTGAAGGGGTCCACCCGGTAGGTGAGGGACATGGGCTCCTCTTGCCCGGCCGCGGGGTCCTTGCAGTCTATGGAGTGAATGAGGAGGGAGGGGTGGGAGTCCAGGACCAGGGTGGTGACCCCCTGCTGGGCCGGGACCAGGTCCAGAACCAGCCATCCGCTCATCTCCTTGACGGCAAAGTTGAGCCGCAGGTCGAGGTGAAGGTGTCGCAGCCGGAAGCAGCGGAAGTTGGAGGCCGAGGCCACGTCCACCAGGGGGCACCGCGGGGGCCCGGCCCGCGGAGCCGCCGAGGGCCGGGCCCCCGCGGTGCCAACGCACGGGGGCCCGGAGGCCGGGAGGGGTTTACGGCAGCAGCAGAGCGAGGTGGGCGTCTGGTGGAGCTCCGCCATCTCCAGCTAAGCCCGGGACCACAAGCCCCGCTTAGACCCGGACAGACCGCATCCAAGACCAGCAACGCGGACAGGTCCGGGTCCGACTGAACTACAGTAGACCTTTATGGAACCATGGCCAGACTACAGTCAGAACCCATTACGCCACAAACCAGCAGTATAACCACTAAGAAATCAGTAAAACAAGGAGACCACATTTAGAACCTAAATTGAAACAGAATCAGAACATTTAAACCTGACATTAAAAACTTCCTTGGGCAGTTCTGCAGGTCCACCTGCTTCTAGACCCTATGGAACCACGTACGGCTCCGTCCGGTCTGGTGTTACCTCCGAACCAGTTTTTAACGGACTGAAATGCTTTGTGAAGACCAGAATTTATTCAGAACCTCATTAGACTAAAGTCTAAATCACCTCAAACACACAGCGATCTGCAGCTCAGGGACACCTGCTTCTGGACCATCTGGACCAGTCAACAGCTTCGCAACCCGGGTCACTGTGGACCAGGTTCAGTACACCAGTCTAACGATGTCTGACGTCATTTAACCACACTCACGTCTATATTTAGACTGATGACTTCACTCCTCCATGTGAACCGACTTCATTCAAAACGCTGCAGATTCACGGTGAGCTCCGCTGTTATTTAATAACTAAATAACTTTAAACTACACGTGGACCTGTGGCTCCCGCTGCCTTCAACTAAGCAGCTTTGAAAAACAACATTCGGCTGGTAACTATCGCTAGTTGAACTAACCTGGTTAGCGCAGCAGCTAATTAGCATTAGCACCAGAGACAAGACACCGGCTCCTCCTCTGAGCTCAGCCCGGCTGCACGGGCTCCGTCCCGGGCCCGGAGAGCGGGACCGGCCGGTGGAGGTCGGCGAGGAACGTGGAGCCGAGGAAGAGTACACCGACCACACGAAGAAGACACAGAAGACAGAGGCGGCTCCGGACTAAACAGGAAGTCACTACGGAAGGAAAAGTTTCCTCAGGCCGAAGGAGGCGCTGTGGAGCCAATTACTAGAGGTCAAAGGTCATGAAATCCTGTTCAATCTGATCATTAGAACTCATCTTAATCCTAGTTAAAGCAATACACTTGTTTATGATTATTGTTTATACTGTTAAAGCAAAGTAAAGCTGACTATTTGAACTCAATAACCACAAGAACAAGTAAAATCACAGATTTAATGAAATAATTATTTTCACTAATTGAGCAAAAGTACTGATAAACATTGCATCTTAAAATGAATTAAATGTCATGCTAGGAGGTCAGAGACAAGCGATGATGATGTGACAGGTCACATGACCGCAGCTGGGTCTCATTTGGTTGGCAGCATTCTCCAGAGGTCCTGACCTTCTGCTCCACTTGTTCTACTCGACCTACAAAGCTCCTTTTTCTGCAGTTTCTCTCTGGCGACAATCTGTTACTCTGCTTTTCTCTCGTTTGAAGCCAGTGGTCCCACCACACAATAGGTGTGAAGACAGTGTGTCCCCGTCTCCAACGTCTCACACCGCGTCAACACGGCTGGACATGGACAGCCCCTTTAACGCAGAACATTTACACTTAATGTTTAACATTTCTACATTAATGGGACACTGAAGGTTATTAAATGGTAGTACTCTGGTGCACCACATGTTCTGTGGCTGTGAATAGACTTTGGGGCTTATTATTGATCTTATGAACATGTGACTTCATTAAAGAGGCGGAAGCAGCAGCTTTGGACCTGATATCAGTTTTATTGTTTCTGTACAAACAAGATCGAATGCTGCAGATGTTTCCTCTTTACACTCGGGAAGGATACAGCATCTGGAAAGCAGACAGAGTCACATGGTCACAAGTCCAGCAGTAACGTTTGATCTATGAGCTGCACCTCCGGGTGGAGCTGTGACTGACGTAGCGCTCCACTCACCACTCTGATTCGGTGTCCGATGGCTTTGGCCGGCAGGTTGCTGCTGAACTTGGCTCGGACCATCCCGCTGCTGCCGTGGGCCCGGGTCACCTTCCCCCAGATCACACGGGTCTTGTTGGGTTTGCCGCCCGGCGTCACTGTGTTTCTACAGACGCAACACAATCAACACCCACATACAGAGCGTTGCTTTTAGAGAGCAGCGCGTGCCAGCGGGGGGGAGACACTCACTTCTTGGCTTTGTAGACGTAGGCGCAGCGCTTGCCGAGGTAAAAGTCCACCTCGTCTCTGGTGTAGCAGCCCTCCACCTTCAGGAGCGCCGTGTGCTCGCGCTGGTTCCTCAGGCCGCGCTTGTAGCCGGTGAAGATGGCCTTACTCCACAGTCTGATGAGGCAAACAAGGGTTAACATCTGAAGTCCAACGGGCCCAGAACAGTTACTGATCCACATCAGTGTTCACCCCCCCCAAAAGTGTGGAATTAAACTAATCCAAAAAGACCCATGCACAGCAGTTCCAAACTGACAGTGTGTGGCACAGAGAGCCCCAGTAGACTGACTGCTGCTCTCCCAGAATGCATCGCCTGGTCTTTAACCTCAATTCACCCACACTGCTCTGCTCAGTCTGCCTTCTGGACCGGGTCAAACACTCAACATCTCCCTGGCTCTCTGGTCACCTTGACAGGTAACAGGGTGTAGGTGTGTGCTTACCTTCCAGGCATCGTTAGTCTTCTTCAGGTGAGTCACCTAAAAACGAAACATTCACGTTATTAAACTGCTTCAATAACCAACACGTGACAGTATTTGTACACCGTAAAGTTGTGATACTCCCCTACGAACACTGGATCATACAAAGGTGTCATGAATAATCAAGATAACAGTAAATGAAGCCCGTACGTCTGTAAACGTTAGATCTATAAACTAATAAACGCGAATATTGACAACGGCTAATTCATCAACATTGCAGCAGGTAATGGAGCTCCAGGTAACGTTACGTTAGCAAGAGGCTAACATGTAGCTCGTGTAAATACTGGATCTTAAATGCACATGAGACCAGTTTATCACTCAATGGTCGTCTGTCTGCACACATGCTAAAAGGTTTACGTTACACAGCTCGCTTCTACCGGTAAACAACGTCAACGCAGACACCGAGAGGACCGGTGGTTCCCCCCGGACAATCCGCGGAGTCTACCCGCGTTTGGCAGCCGCTGTGCCGGCAGTGCTCCACCCCGTTAGCTCCATCCAAACTAAATCTCCACCATCACGAAGTGAACCGGCAACGTAAAGCTGCCGGGAACCGGGGGGAAACCCGCCCGGTTACCGGAGCTGCTTATCGGCCAGAAATGAGTCTTATTAAGTGTTTTATTTTAAGTTTGAATGAGACATGTTAGCATCTTACCGTCCTGAGGGGAAGAAGATGGCGGAAAAGGAAGTGAGCAAGGCATGCTGGGATATTATGGTAAACAGAGGTGTCTGCTGCTCTGCCTGAACGAAATGGAGGATTAATTCAGAGTTCAATTTATTCCGTTTTATTGGATCGGGAAAAAAAATGTTGAATCAGTTTTATTTATATATTCTTTTTATTATTTGAGTGAATTTTCTCTATTTTCCCTGTCTTTATTTACTTGTACTATACAACTTGTGATTATTGTGTTAAAATAACTTGTCTAATGTCAAATAACAATGATATAGTTTATTAATCCAAGCATTATAAACAATGTAGATAAAGTCATTTGAACGAACTTGTTCTCTCTTGTAAATGTGTTTTATTGATCTTTTATCGTTGTTTGGTCTTGAATTAAAACACAGCTGAACGGATGGAGTCTGAATAGTTAAGATACATTACATTAAAAAAAAAAAAAGCGTCATTCAGCTGACGCTTTTATCCAAAGCGACGTACAATAAGTGCATTTCCACATAGAGATGCAAACTCAGAAGAACAAGTAACAAAGTACATTTTTCATCAAATAAGCAGTTTCAAAACATGTTATAGTAAAGTGCCATTATAAGTACAGTTTAAGTGCCATCATCTGTTAGTGCTACGGTTTGCTAGTGTTTTAGTCGAGGTAGAGTCTAAAGAGGTGTGTCTTTAGTTTGAAGATGTAGAGTCTCTCTGTTGTCCTGATGTCATCAGAGAGCTCATTCCACCATCTGGGAGCAGGACAGCAAAGAGTCGCCATCTCGTTGAGTGCTTTTCTCTCAGTGAGGGAGGAAAAAGCAGCTTGATGCAGATATAAAATAAATGTAGCTCAAAACAAAGTTTCAAAGCTTTGTCATATAACTGCTTCCACACTGAGGATAAAAGTGATCATAATGAATAGTTGTGGTTGTATATGACAGCGATCCCCAACCTGTTTTTCCTCACAGGAATTTTAAATAACCGTAACTCAATTTAACTGATTTTTAAACGGTTTGGTTTGTTATAAAGCAGTACCGACTTTAGAAAATAACAATTGTATAAGTATGTTTGCAGTGTCATAACTACATCTGACGTTTATAACAAACCCAACAGTTTAAAAATCGGTTGAAAATTGAGCAAATCTAAAAAGTACCACCAACGAGCTCACTGTACCAAGATGGCCGCCATGTGCGGACGTTCTAGACTCTGCCGTAAGACATCTAGCCTTTGTATAGATCTGTGGACCGCATCCTCGCGAGGACGCATTCCTGGACCGCAGACATAATTTCGCCCTCCAGGGGCAATTCAAAGGATTCATCTGATCGGTCCTGTGTGGCCCAGCATATCCCATCATGCAGTGCGACCCAACGAGTATTTAGTTTATTCAGGACGGAGACAGGGTGAGATGATAATTCACTCTAATTCACTCCAATACAATTCACTCATGGTAGTATAAGTTACGAGGTCGGTAACCGTTTTTCAGAACGGCATCAAGGACATGGACCCTCCTCCTCAAGCAAATCACATGTAAGGAAGCACCTTCCACCTTTTGTAGGGTTTGACCCCATCCTGGATGGAGACTGGACCCCATCCATTCCTAGCATGCTACGTGAGCACCAGTGCTTTGAACTGGATGAGGCAGCCACTGGTAACCAGTGAAGAGAGGAGTGGAGGAGTGTGGGAGAACTTATGAAGGTTGAAGACCAGTGGAGCTGCTGCATTCTGGATGAGCTGCAGGTGGAATGGCGGAAAAAGGGTTCTCATTTGATTTGTTGAAGTTACTTTGCGTGCGCGGTCGATACATGTCCCTCTATTGTTGTAGCGACGCCTCTCTGAATATCGCCAGGTTCCCATCATGAGGAACATGTGCCAAGAGGGACAATCGTATGTAATTGGGAGAGAATCTGTTTTTTCAAAATAAATCATCCTTTCTGATTGGGGACCACTGGTATGAGGTACATGTGAATGAGTTTGTGCTGGTTGTGTGTCAATAAATCAACACCAAAACAATTTGTTCTATTGTTAAACTTTAATAATGATTACAAGTAAAAATAGACATTCAAAGTAAAAGATGATTCTCTATATACACACACACGTATATATGTGTATATATATGTACATACATACATATATATATATACACACACCTTCTACAACCCCCTAAGGATAAGCGGTACAGATGACTGACTGACTTAGGAGTATATTTGTACACAAATATTTAACAGTTTGTAGTAGTGTGGCTGTAGAACAATAAAAAAATGTCCCCCAATGCAACAGAACGATGGCCAGACGCTCGTCATCACCTGGTTGTCCTTCTCTAATCTAAACTGCTACTTCAGTCGCCATCTGATCTGAAGTATTTTTAATGTCAATAGAACTAAATCATCTTTTCTTAATAAATAATTACATAAATTTCAAGTGTGAAACTCTTGGAGGAAGACGCATGACTTGTATGTGTGTCAATTCTGACTCCTGTTTGCCAACATTTTTTAATACGTCCTGTTTAATGATTTTACGGGGGTGTAGAGTAAGACTTTTTAAATACAACGGTGAGACCTCCGCCAAACAAACGTCCTCCGAGTCAGAGTTCAGAAGCAGAAAGTTGTTTTTCTGTCCCATCACAACTCAAAGCTTTGAATAACAAACTCAATTCTGACGTTTGGATCAGACAGAGTAAACTGAGCCGAAGCTAATGTTAGCCACGGTAGCTTAACTCAAGTCTAATGTTGGAACTAAACAAATTACTTTATCTTTAGCTCCATAGTTCGCCAATGTTGGCACCGTCAGATATTTGGTAACTTTAGCGCTGAGCTAGGTTGGCTTTAGCTCCTGTCTACCGTTAGCTACATGGGAACCTGCTAGGCATGCCAGTTAACATTAGCACAGAGCTACCTTGGGTAAGCCATTAGTTGACTTTGCAGCTAGCTGTGTTAGCCTCAACTCCAAACCCACTAGGTTCATGTTTACTAACGTTAGCACTGAGCTGAATTAGCTTAAAGCTCATTACAACATTAACCAATGTTTATGTTAACAGTTAGCTGGGTTAACTTAACCTTGAAACATACTGGTTCATAATGTTAGCTTAAATGGGCGATAAGTAGTGTAAACCTGGGTTCACTATTGTTACCAACTCAAATCTAAACTAAAGTTATCCACGTTAGCATGAAGCTAAGCAGCTTTACATGCAAACCAAGTAGATTCATGTTCATTGTCTAGCGTTACAGCTATTTCGCGTTAAATCAATAATTAAAATGATTGTTTGCCAACTGAATGAATGTTTGTTGTGATAATGTTCGCAGTCATTAAACTTTAAACCATGTTTGGCTTAGCTGGAATCTTAAATCTCTCAACCAACATTAATAATGGCTACCGTTAGCGGAGAACATTAGTGTTATTTCAAGAAATGCTACATATTAGAAATTAGCAGCACCATATGTAAACCCACTTTCTCAAAAAGGAGCGTTTTCATTAGAGTAACATTAGCATTTAGCTACATTAAGTTGTTTTTAAAGTTTTATTTAGTGTCTAAATATCTTTGACATTGTTCGGCAGGTTTAGATCAATAAATAAAATATGAGATACTAAACAAGGAGAACCACGAAGTAAGCCAACGTTAGCGGAGTCATTGGTTATGAAATGTTGGTCATTAGAGTCATTTTATGATGAAGTTAAACTATTGTTAGGATTATATTTGTTCATACATTTATCTCTTCTCTCTGTACAAGGTTTTTGGTGTAAACAAATAAATCCTGTCCAAAAGAGGTCATTGCATAAAGAGAGCACGACATCAAAGGACTCCGGAGGTGCCTCTGACTTCACGCCTTAGAAAGCTGCTCCCCTGATGATGTCATGATTGTGGTTGTTGTGTAACGGTCCTGATGATGTCATGATTGTGGTTGTTGTGTAACGGTCCTGATGATGTCATGATTGTGGTGGTTGTGTAACGGTCCTGATGATGTCATGATTGTGGTTGTTGTGTAACGGTCCTGATGATGTCATGATTGTGGTGGTTGTGTAATCGTCCTGATGATGTCATCTTTGTGGTTGCAACAGTCCTGATAGAAGAACAGCGTGAGTAAGGAACACATCTTGTCTTCACTTAGTAAAAGTTTAACCGGTTTCTCTTTTAAAACACACTAACGGGAGGCACATTGAGCGCGTGCGGCAGGCGTCTACAAGGCAGCGGGGGGGCCGGGTGTCGTTGTTGTGGAGATGGGGTGTCGGGGCGGGGCCAGGTCCAGCAAGGTGCTCACAGTCCCAGCCACCTGCGGGAGCCCCCCCCCCTCCAGAATGTGAAGAGGTAGACACAGCTGAGTCTACGGAGACACCACAGAGGAAGAAACACGGCGGGGACCAAAAAAACACAACAGAGAGGGGGGGTCAACAGATGACAACTCAAACCAAGGAGCAAAACAACAGTAACCATGGCAACGGGAGAGGTGGGGGGGAAACGATATGAAACGATGGCACTCAGAAACATATACATTTGTCATCAGTGTTTTCACTACCATTATTAACAGGGGGCGGCGCCCCCCCCTCTCTGAAATGACTTCTCTCCCCCACCCGCCTGAAAAAATAGTTGTTTTGTTATTTTTCAACAGCAGTTCCACACTGACACACACTACTCCACTACTACACCCCCCCCCCCCCCAAGGCTGTAAACCTAGGGGAACTGAATATTATAGGTTAAAGGTTGAGATCAAGGATGCTTTCAACCAACCAGACTTTATGTTCCCTTATGGAGATCTTGATGGCCCATTAAGAGAATTTTCTGGAGGACATATGGATCCCGTCAGAACCTGGGATTCTCCAGGAGGAGCTTAAAGTGAGGAAGACTCTCCACAGCTTCTCAGTCTTCATGACTGCATTCTGTGTAGTGACCAGCAGGGGGCGACTCCTCTGCTCCCATAGACGTCTATGAGGAAATGACTCTACTTCTGTGTAGTGACCAGCAGGGGGCGACTCCTCTGCTCCCATAGACGTCTATGAGGAAATGACTCTACTTCTGTGTAGTGACCAGCAGGGGGCGACTCCTCTGCTCCCATAGACGTGCATCATATGACATGCTATCAAGTTGGTTCAAGGCTTATACGTGCAGCGCCAGGTGTAAGTAGACGGCGCACAACACCGACATAACGGACAGGTAGAAAAGGGCAAAGCCAGCCAGCTGGACCAGAGGGGAGGGGCTTGGGGGGAGCGGGGCCACAGAGAGCAACAGGCCTACCGTCCCATAAACGCTGGGGCCTTCCCCCGTCAGGACCTCACCTACTGAGCAGAGACAAGCCTGAGGGGGGGTGGGGGGGGGTCGAGGTGTGTTGGACAAAACGTTTGGACGAATGAAAGGAATAAAGTAAAAAAATGGAATCATGACGAACAGGGAAATGACAAAGAAATAGGAACGTTTGTTAGTCCAGTAGCAGCACAGGTGCAGGTGATGATGTCACACAGATTGCGGAGCAAGGCCACGCCCCACAAGTGGCTTCGTTCCAAGTAATTCATTTAGAAGGATCCGATTGAGGAGTTAAAGCTTGTGTGACTCAGCACCGGATCATGTCTCATCTAAGAACTAAACTTGTGATAAAGTTCCAGCCGATCAATAAAGTTTCAGCTGATTGGATAAAAAACAAGTATCACAGCTGAGATTTAATCTTATTGATTGTATGATGTGAGAGAGAGTTACCTGAGGAACACCAATTCTACGACACGCCTCCAGGAAGTTCTCTACATTTCGTCGACATTTGGCCATCGTGAGTTTGGGCTGTGGAGCAAAGGCGCATCACTGGGGTTACTATAGTGACCGACAGCATCACTGGGGTTACTATAGTGATAGCAGCATTATTATATACTATGATGATGATAATAACAATACTAATACTTACTACAGCGGGGGAGGGGACGTGGATGCTGGGGACGGACCGGGGTCTCACATGATTGGCCAGGTGACAGAGCACCACCCCATCTGTCAGAGCTGCTCCCAGGTCGCTAGGCAACGACACCTTTAGGCGAGCCTCGATATTCTGGAGGGACAAAGAGAAAGACAGAAGAGTATTTATCCAGCATGTTAGTGATTATCATACATTAGTACTACTTTGCATGTGGACAGCACTCTGCTGTGCTAAGCTAGTTGCTAGCCTACTTCCATCCCAACATCTAACGTTAACCTGTGCAGCACACACGTGTCTCAAAGTTGCTAGGCTGCGTCCTTAAGGATGCTAGGCTGCGTCCTTAAGGACGCATACGTCACTTCCGCTGCAACTCGTGTGTCCCGTCCCGCCGGCTCCTCCGAACATGGACGAGGGACGCAGCCCCCCAGGAGCCGATTTGGAGGACACATGGGATCTGTCCTCTGCGGCTCAGCATATCCCAGCATGCAGTGCGGGCCGAGGAGGATTTCATTCATTCAGGACGGAGGCAGGTGATTTAAATGTAACGATAAGTAATAGAATTCACTGGAATATCTACAGATATAAATGTTATAATATATAACATCACATCTTGGTTCATGAAATTACTTAAGTTGCATGACTGGTAACCGATGCAGTGTTTTTAAAGACATTAGAACATACTGCTCTTAGTTATAACGTTGCTGCCCCCCCATACAGCCCCTGACCCCCCCTCTGGGTCCATGTACTGTTCTTATGAACATCGATGTACACACATTTAGATCAAATACACAACGAGCAGCTCGTCTGCCCACATTAATAAATGTGTTTTCTGTTGTGGGTTTTATTGAAAACAATGATGGAATCTCCTCTGACTTAAGATCGCAATATTACTTTTAGCTCAAAGTAATTATAAATCAGTAAGTATTGTACATTAACTTATTTGATTTGATTTTAAAATAACCGTAGATCTCAGCCTGAAATATATGATGCTCCGGAGAAGTGTATCTTTAAATGAAATGAGAAGTTTATCTTCTTTATCTGTACATTAAAACGTTTTCGGGTTTTAAGGCTTTTATTGCTAAGCTCAGCCGGTTGCTAGGCAACGGGAGCAGCAGAGGTAATGCTGTCCCCCATAGGACAGACCGTCCCATGTCAGAGACCGTTGGGTTGAGACTATGCGGTCATTAGAGGAGCAGCTCGGGTCTCAAGGCTGCTGAAGGCTTCAAGGATGCAGACTAGAGGCTTGAGACACAGCTACAGCCTGCAGAGGACCACCACTGTGTCCCTGAAAGACAGTGACCCTAACCCACTAAATGTGGGACTTTGTTGGCACTTCAAACACAGCCGTTAAATGAGGCAAAGTGCACGAGGACAGCAGGAAGACTTCAACATGTTCCACCAGCTGGAATTCTGCCTCCAAGATGATCAAATGTGTGTCGCTTTGTGTTTAAATAACATTAACAACTGAACAACAGTATCTAAAATACACACGTACTAAAATGATTGCTCATTACTTTTAAGGTTGTCTTTAGAAGAAAAACAAACATTTATTAACAACAACATTCATTAATCGTCATTAATGAAATTCAAAATGTGCAATTAATTAGTTAATTTCTCTATCTATTGACAGCCCTAATTCATACACTACTTGTTAGGGCCTTATTGTGACATCATTGCTCTCTTATTGGCTCAGAGGAGCAGACGGAGCTACACACCTTCCTCAGCTGCTCCACCAGCTCAGCATCTTCTCCAACCAGAGGAGCAGCAGGAGCCTCCTGCATCTGAGCAGCATCACCTGAGGTAGAGGAGTTAGCAGGAGTCAGATGCTGAAGCTGAGCCTCCTCCATGGACTCAGATAAATATGAATTGATGCTCGATACACACATCAAGGTCTTCCTTATGGATGTCACAGCTAACTAACCACTCCCCCTTCCTAGCTGCACCTGAACGTCTCACCTTTCCTCTTCTCCTGTTTCTGTCCGAGGCGAAACAGGAAGCTCTCTGGTCTCAGAGCGGATGTCCGACAGGAGGCCACGCCCCCTGAGCTGGGATACGAAGGGGACTGATTGGCTGGAAGAAGAAAGGCCATGGATGAATAAATGGGAATCATTGGGTGAAATAGGACGAAGTGACTTGTGTGTCGTTGTTACCTGTTGGAGACAGAGCAGCTCTGTCCTCCCCCTGCAGACACACAACACAGTGTATTTAAGAGAGGACTCTGTTCATCTTCATCACTACGGCGTCATAGTGGATTCATCCGCCGCTGAAAATAGGCCCCGTGTCCTCGTTAGCTAAAGCTCCTCCTCACTAGGAACCAACGAGCCTCAGACAGGAAGTTGCACGGAATTGAGAGACGGACCGACTTGAGATTTAATAATGATTCATGAATATGTAGAAAAATGTTAGAGGCAATGTTTAAGATGGACATGCACATAGTCAGAGACAGACAGGCAGAGACAGACAGGCAGAGACAGACAGGCAGAGACAGACAGGCAGAGACAGGCAGGCAGAGACAGACAGGCAGAGACAGGCAGGCAGAGACAGACAGGCAGTATGCAGGTTGCAGTACCTGCAGCAAACAAGAGGCGGAGAACGAGAGACGATAGAGGGAAATGGAAGGCGGCAGCAGCAATGAAAGCTGGAGGTGTCCCCACGTTGACATCCACCAGGACAGAGATGTCTTCTAACGTATGCTCTCCTTATTTTATTTATTTATTTTCCATTTGGCTTTAGAAAGGAGTAAAGAGACAAACCTGTCTGTGTGAACAAAGCCATCTCGTTATAGTGTTTGTGTAAAAGTCTGTCTCAAACACCAGGAGACACTGAGACACAAGACGGGGACACGGACAGAGATAAAGCAGCAGGAGGAACAAACTAAAGTCAAAGTGAAGAGACAAACATGAACAAACACAAAAGAAGTAAATCAAAGTGGATCAGAGGGAGAATAAAACATGAAGGATTGACAGAAGAAAAAGAAGATTTAGTTTTTCAAATCACAGTTTACTCTAAAGGTCATTTACAAGAGCAGCTACTTGCTATTTTAACATCGAAAGGTTCTACATATAAAAATATAGACACAGACACACAGACTGGTGGACAGACACTCCGATAAGGAGACACACAGACACTCCGATAAGGAGACACACAGACACTCCGATAAGGAGACACACAGACACTCCGATAAGGAGACACACAGACACTCCGATAAGGAGACACACAGACACTCCGATAAGGAGACACACAGACTGGTGGACAGATAGACACTGGTGTACAGAAGGGGACACCGTGGTGACGAGTGATTGACAGGAGGGGAACACGCTGATCAAAATCACTCAGATTGATGTTGGGTCAGATCAGCACATATGATGTCATGATCAGTCTGCATGACCTCTGACCCTTTGTGACTTCTACTTCCTGTTTGTACTCGAGTACAAACAGGAAGTAGAAGTAGGACTACTTATGCTTTGTACCGTAGTCTATTTTACAGCCTTTGTGTTTTTCAAATGATTCGCATCAGTTTGTTCAGATTTGTTTCAATTCTTTTGTTATTAGTACATTTTGGGGGGTGTGGCCAAATTCTTACCACAAAGAGGGCGGAGTCATCTGTGTGGGTGGAGCGTCTGGAGGGGTAGACATTCTGAACACACATGGACAGACACATGAGGTGAGGGTGAAGGGCCGCGCTAAACATCAATTTAACAACCAATCGGATTGTGACGGATGAGAAAGGTGGTTTTCACACAAATTAAAGTTGATATTTTGTATCTTTTTGCATCGACATGGTGAGCTGCTGATGACGAGGGCTTTTTGTTGTCATGGCGGTGTGGTAACAGAAGATGTGCCATCATTTGAGATGTTATCACTGTTCATTGTTAGTCAGCAGTGTGTGAGCAGACACACAACACAGGAAACTACGTCCTTAGGCAAAAGAAGCTGAACATGAAGCACGAGCAGCTTCTTCTGATTCAATGCCATTATGTGTTGTGTCTGTTGTGTAGAGTCTCACCTCACAGTCTGGACTTTGAGGCGCTTTATTCTGAGAAACCAAAAGCAGAGAGAGTGAAGCTTGACGACATCCATGTCATGTCTCCTTCCAAAGAGCTACAACATCGCACTGACATGAGCAACAGGAGGGAGTGCAGCCTACCTCACAGGCTCTTTGCTGAGACCTGCTCTTGTGTCGCTCCTCGTCGTACCGCAGAGCAGCGTGCTGAGCCTCCCTCCTCATCCTCTCCACCCCCACTGGAGCAGCTCCCCCTTCTCTCTGAGGGGGGGCAGACAGACGTGAGCAGCTGGGATTTGTAGTTGATGGTCAGAAAAACATGAACCAATTTGAGGTGTTACCTGGCTCTGGGCACTAGGTGGCGCTGTGACACCATCAGCCACAGTCCTACAGGACAGAAAGACAGAGATGGAGGGACAGAGTTGGTTGACAGACAGCATGTGTCAGTAATTATTTCATAAACCACACACCTGTTGTGTCTCCTCCTGTCTTCGGTCCTCGAGTTGGTTTTCACAGGGGAACCCTGAACACAGACAGGAAGTCACACAGAGCTTTACAAAATAAAAGACATGCGGACATCATGTTTGTCCAGGAACAGATTTTATCTGTCTGCAGAACTCGACCTTTGGGAAGCTGCGTGACCTCTGGTCAGTGGGAGGAGCTCCTACCTCTCTGGTGATGCGTCTCTCGATGTAGGCCATGAACTGAGAGCTTAAGCTGACACTGTCTCTGCTGCTTCCTCCTCGACTCCTCCCCTCCTCCTCCTCTTCCTCCCCCACACAGCTGTCAATGAAGTCTATCTGTTCCGACTCCACATCTGGAGATGACCGAGAGATAACGATAACAGACAGGGACAGAATTCGTTAAAGAAACATCCAGTTTCTTTGAATAATGTCACTGACACAGATGCGCATCTTTTTTTATGTGAGGAACTTACGTGTGCCGTTAGCCTGCAGAGGTCCTCCTCCTCCTCCTCCTCTGTGTCTCTGGTCTCTGCTGATCTCGGCCACTCTGAGAGGCAGCTCTGAAAGCTCCTCTGTAGGCTGGACACAGACAGGAAGTGAGCTCACACACAGAAAGTAAGGAGAGGACAGGTGGAGAGTGTGTGTGTGTGTGTGTGTGTGTCTGACCTCGTTCCCTGACCACCTCTTGTCTCCGCTGTCGACACTGTTGAAGCCAGAGTCCAGAGCTCCGTAGGGCCGGCCGGGGTAAAGCTCATCAGCACTGAATCACACAGACACCACCACCACAGACCACACGACTTTTATTCTGAAGGTTACAGTCACTCGCAGACTGGGCTTTTATTGTTTTTTCTAGTCTTCTCAGATGGAAACGATTAATAAACATTCAGTTTACAACCGATCATAACAGAAAAGCAAGTAATGAACTTACCAGGAGCTGAAGGTCAAAGGGCGTCTGTCAAAGTCTGGTAGGTCAGGGGTCGTCTTACTGGCCTCCAGGTTCAAATACTTAAATATGTGCACCTTTCCTTTAATACAAATCTACAAACAGACAGAAGGAAAACCTCCTATTATGAAGGTCCTGGTTGTACTGGAATGATGTCACTTCCGGTACGTACCTGTGCAGGTGGGGTCTGCAGAGGGTTGTTGTCGAGGACGATGGTCTGTAGCTGCGTCAGCTGTCGGTAGCAGGCGGGGATGGAGGTCACTTTGTTACAGGAGAAGTCCAGACGAACCAGAGGGAGGTCTGCCAGCTCTAAACACAAGTACACAGGTACTTATATGACTGTGATACTAGTAAACACACACATATACCCATGTACTGTGTGTGTGTGTACCTGGAGGCAGCCGGACCAGGTGGTTCCTCCTGATGTTCAGGTCTCGCAGAGCCTCCAGCTGACCCACCTGACACGGTAGAGTCTGGATCTCGTTACAGCTGACGTCCTGCGGGAGGAGGTCCACACACGTATCAATAAGTGATCCAATCACAGATCAATGAGATCAATACTCACACGATCAAACCCACCAGCTCGGTCAGCTGTCTCAGCTGGCCAACTTCTTCTGGAAGAGAAACCAGCTTGTTGTTGCAGGCAATCAAAACCTTCAGAGGAAGACTGCAGACAACCACAGGGAGGACAGACAGCTGGTTCCGACTGGAGGACAGACACACGGGGACAGGGGTAAATATAAAGATTAACTGGCTTTATTATTGCTTAACAAATCCATACTGACCACCGACTACCAGTCTGCTCTTAATAAAAACCACAGCACGGACCGAAGGGTATAGGAGACATAATAATACTTCATCCCGAGGATGCCCAAATGTAAATCCAGACTTTCCTTTACAGGGTTTAAAAGGGTCTGTCCCTCAATACCAACTTCCTGTCTGATGATGAATGGTTCTCACAGATTGCTTGACCATATCCTTTAGCAATGTGTGTGTGTGTGTGTGTGTGTGTGTTACCTGAGGTTCAGGTAGGTGAGGGCCTGCAGGTTGAGCATACTGTCCGGTAGAGACCTCACACAATTCTGGTAAAGATTCAGACTCTCCAGAGACACGAATAGACAAACGTCCAGAGGAAGCTCAGAGAGACGGTTGCGAGACAAGTCTGGACACAAACAAACACACAACACATTATATTACACCACATGTAACAAACACTGAATGTTCAGTTTAGTCTCCATGGTTACACTTTCATAATTAGCCCCGCCCTAATGCATCCCCTGCTTTATGGTCTGTTTGACTCTAAATGGACCATCATCTACTATCTAGCCAACGCTATGCTTACGTTTTAGCCTAATGCTATGCTTACGTTTTAGCCAACGCTATGCTTACGTTTTAGCCAACGCTATGCTTACGTTTAGCCTAACGATATGCTTACGTTTAGCCTAATGCTATGCTTACGTTTTAGCCAACGCTATGCTTACGTTTTAGCCAACGCTATGCTTACGTTTAGCCTAACGATATGCTTACGTTTAGCCTAATGCTATGCTTACGTTTAGCCTAATGCTATGCTTACGTTTAGCCTAATGCTATGCTTACGTTTAGCCTAACGCTATGCTTACGTTTAGCCTAACGCTATGCTTACGTTTAGCCTAACGCTATGCTTACGTTTAGCCTAACGCTATGCTTACGTTTAGCCTAACGCTATGCTTACGTTTTAGCCAACGCTATGCTTACGTTTTAGCCAACGCTATGCTTACGTTTTAGCCAACGCTATGCTTACGTTTTAGCCAACGCTATGCTTACGTTTTAGCCAACGCTATGCTTACGTTTTAGCCAACGCTATGCTTACGTTTTAGCCAACGCTATGCTTACGTTTTAGCCAACGCTATGCTTACGTTTTAGCCAACGCTATGCTTACGTTTTAGCCAACGCTATGCTTACGTTTTAGCCAACGCTATGCTTACGTTTTAGCCAACGCTATGCTTACGTTTTAGCCAACGCTATGCTTACGTTTTAGCCAACGCTATGCTTACGTTTTAGCCAACGCTATGCTTACGTTTTAGCCAACGCTATGCTATGCTGGATAATGGGACATCTGATCGACTGGTTGAACCACGTAGGAGGAACAGGACCCTGGTCTCACTTTATGTTGCACGGTGTACTAGAAAGGTACCGCTGTACCATTTATGTTGAAAACAACACGTTTTGAATATTTTTAGTACCGGTACTTCATATATATAATTGTCAGGTCAGAAAGCACACAAAATTGTACCAAATAATACACACTAGATGAATTTTTCATTGTTATTTTTCAATAAAGGGGATTTCTCTTTATTTATGTACCATCTTTAATGTACCCATTTTTTCCACCTTAAACACACAGCTGTAAAATTATGTAATTCATACTTATGGAAATAACTATGTAATCATTCAGACACGGACAATAGGCCTACATAGCAGTGTATAATCAATGCTATGATTTTACCATCACCGTCACTTTCATTAATATCTTGCCGTGGGATAATACTAACATGAATGCCATTTGTTAAGTGTTCAAAAAGCTGGGCAGGAACAAGCTGGTGAAAAGGGGAATCTTGATCAGATCAATCAGATGTTTTATTTATTACTATAGATAAATATTCTAGTTTTGTATTTGTGGTATCGTAAGTATCGGGTATTGTTATATTTTGGCGTCTCACTGTGTTTGTGTAGGTTTTCCCTGAAGCCTTCGATTCCTTTGAATTAGGAACTAAGCTGTATTTTACTTTCTACCTTTTGAGTACATCAGCTTTGGCGTATTGTGAGATTATTGTGAGAGGGACTAACGAGCAGGGGGTGTGGTCAGCACAGCTGTAGCCAATCACCATCACCCTGGTGTAAGACAGGACTACCTGTCCTCTTATCTACAATGTCCTACACCTCGTCTCAGGGGGCCTCTGGAACTGCCAGTCAGCTTCTCACACGACAGACTCCATCTCAGGCTTCCTTGCTCTCCCTGAGACTTGGATCACACGGGACATGGCGTCCACCCTGCTGCTCTTTCTTCTCTTCCAGCCACTCACTGTAACCTGCAGGTGGGGGTGCTGTTACAGGTTTACTCATCTCCCCAAATGGAGTTTTTCTCTCTGCCTGCTTCCACTCTTTACTCCAATGTCTTCTGGGTCCCACACGGTGACAGTAACTCAGCCGGCTAAATTACAGACTATAAGCCGCTACTTTTTTCCCCACGCTTAGAACCCTGCAGCTCATACAACGGTGCGGCTAATGTATAATTTTTTACGAGCGAGACAGAACGGTGCAGGTTACGGGCGACCAACCCGGCTGTCAGAGAAGGAAAGTCGTGCGCTCTGTAGTCTGGAATTTATGGTATATTTATCTATAATAGTAAATAGTAATAAAAAAACATGTTTGGTTCCAATTTTACCAGCTCTTTGAACCAATGGCATTAATAGTAGTATAAGTCTACAGCAAGGTATGAATGACAACTACTTGGTGCCATCGTAGCATCGATCACGGCTATTTAATGCAATCAAAGTATTTACACACTTCATGTGTGGCCTCTTTTATTCCAACAAGCCGGTCAGCAAGAGGTCGTGCACCTGGGGCCGTGTCCCAATCCCCTCACCCTGACCCCCCAGGGTCTGACATCACCAGGTCAGTGGTTGAGTGTGAGTTTTGAATGGCGTGAAGAAGAATTGACAGCACTGTTCATTAGTGTTCATTCTAAACTGATCAGAATGTAATCAGTCATATGAAATCTATCAATTAGTCTGTCTCGCTCTCCTGTATTTACTGGTGAGATGGAGGTCAGAGGTTCTTTAGAATTACATTTGTATTTTACACTATCTATTCAAAGTGTATTGAATTGTGATCCCTATAAGTGATTGATCTGTGTCAGTGTGATCATTACAAACAGACAGAGGGAGGGAGACAGGAAGACAGAGAGGGACACGGGCAGAGAGAGAGGCGGGAGAGAGACAGACAGTCCAAAAATAAGCGGCTTTGCTTGGCTTGTTTTGTGTCGTCGCGCCGCCCGTCAGCCTCGGGTGGGCGGGGTCGCTCTCCTTATCCAATCAGCCGTCACTCACATTAAACAAAAACAAAACGCCAGGTTTATGGTCACCTTTTCACGCTGACGGCAGAGACTCGGGGAGAGACTTTTACAGCTCGGAGACCCAAAAACGGAAGGTCCTTGTCGGCAACTTTTATTGGACAACCCGCTTCAGACGGCTAACTGCGGTTAGCATGCTAGCTGGCTACATCCGCCAGCATCAACAAACTTCACAGGTGTACTGAAACAGGTGGACCCCCGACATATTTCGCCTATCCTCCCGGGGTTCTCTCGCGTAATGAAGCCAAGGAAACCAATTACACGGGCAAAAATATAGTTTAAACATGATTAAACAAGGTTTTAAATTTAGCCCCGCTACACGTCACTAGCTAAATTAGCCCGGCGTTATGACTATCATAGTGACGGGTGGCCGTTTTACTCATGAAGTTACAGTGTGGCTCCTTTCGGCCCTGGAGTCCATTAAACTGTCACTGAGTTAATTAAACCACCTAACGTAACGATAACCCACCCGGTCCTCTCGGGCCAGTCCCCGCTCACCAGCCCCCTAACTCTGGCAAACATTCCCCGGGGCTCACTCACCGGCCCTGGTGGTGTCCGTCAGATCGTGGTGGACGGCGATGCGGGGAAACTCCTTCAGCTTCCGGCTGCTGAGGTTCAGGCTCCCGGTGGTTGAGGCTTCGTCCAGCGCTCGGTCCAGAGCCCGGTTCCAGGGCACCGGACCCGCCGTTCCGTTATGATCAATCCCGACTAAAATACTCCCGCTGCTGCCGCCTCCAACCGCGAAGTTGACTCCGACGTTGTCCAACGAGCCCAGCAACACCGAGGCCGCCATTACACACTCCGGCTAAGTAGCTCTCAGTGCTAACAGCTAGCTCCCACCCTAAACTTCAGAGGGGCGCATGCGCAGTAGGGCTAAACTGTTAAGGGACGCATGCGCAGTAGGGCTAAACTGTTAAGGGACGCATGCGCAGTAGGGCTAAACTGTTAAGGGACGCATGCGCAGTAGGGCTAAACTGTTAAGGGACGCATGCGCAGTAGGGCTAAACTGTTAAGGGACGCATGCGCAGTAGGGCTAAACTGTTAAGGGACGCATGCGCAGTAGGGCTAAACTGTTAAGGGACGCATGCGCGCAGGGCCCTCCGACTCGAACAGCTGCTTAAAGTCAGCAGTTTGTCTCGTTTCTTGGTTCTAAACCAATAAAGAGAATATTGGACCCCGCAGGCACGTGCACAGACATTTTGGGGGGCAGGTGCTCAAACCAAAATAAAAGGGCACCCATTTATAAAATTAAAGATAATATTAATACATAAATAAAAACACTATGAAGTTCTCAACTCATATATTTATTTTTGTTAACAAACGAATTCAATTTATCTAGTTGAATGAATAAATAAATAAATAACTGAACCAAAACAAGGCCATATTGTACTTAATCAATAAGGTACTCAAGGCGAGGAAGTACTTTATCGTTATTTACTGAGTTGAAGCATAAGCAGCGTTACACTAACAAAATACCATAATATATCTCACCAGACATTCATGTAGCTCAACTTAAGACTTTTCATTTCAATAATTAAATTAAAGAAAACTAGTGAACTAGTAAAACTGCTGTTAGATTATCTGTCTGCCTGCCTGTCTTTCTCATTCTCTCTCTTCATTAAACAGCTGGTCAAGGCCTTGAAATTACGGATTTTCGGGTTTCGAAACGTCAGACCAGCTGCAACGTAATGTTTTCAGCGGCGCTAATTTATCACCAAACAACGTCATTACCTGTTGGGCTGATGCTGCAGGCGCTCAGCAGGAGCACCAAGAGGAGAGGGGAGGGGGCGGGGCATGTGAGCATGTGACAAGAACTCAAATAAATGGCCCGTCAGATATCAAAACACATTTGGGAAGAATGAATGACAGAGAGAGTAATTCTTATTCTTCAATATTGATGAATGAAGAAAAAATTGTGCTGCACCAGAAGGGGCACTTTTCTCCTCCAGGGCAAAAGGGGGAGGTGCTTGAGCCCCACTAGAACCTGTGCAGGTGTCTCTGGCCCCGTGTTAGCTGGGATCGACTCCAGCCTCCCTGTGATAAGCCACTTAGAAGATGGCTAACATAAAATTCTATTATTGTACACTGCCGTTCAAAGGTTTGTGGTTATTTAGAAACGTCCTCATTTTTCAAATAAAAGTATTGTTGTTTTGTAAGATAAATGAATCAGAAATACACTATACATTGTTTATGTGGTAAATGACTATTCTAGGTGGAAACGATCCCTGCAGTGTTCTAATGGTACATTCATGCTGGTGAGGGAAGTTCTACAACTCGCCTTCCTTTGAGCTAGTTGACTATCTGGAGCATCACATTTGTGGCTTTGATTGAAAAAAGAGAACTTTCATTTGAAACTCAAGTTCTACTTCTTGTTCTTAGAAATGAAGGCTATTTCAAGCGAGAAATTGCGAAGAAACTGAAAATTTCCTCCAACGGTGTGAACTCCTCCCTTGAGAGGCTCGTAAAGTGTAGTGTGTCCATCCTGATGGACCTCCTGATGGACCTCCTCACGACCTTTGGCTGTTCATCTGTAGAAATGTCACCACACGCTTCCTGAAGCTCCTCCCACCAGTCGAACTGGCTTAATGGACACGTCATGCGTAGCGTACGGTCCAGCTGAGATGCAGTGACCTTGTGGCCTCTCCACCACAGACAGCACAGCGGCGGCCTGCGTCTTCCCTGGATCGCTCTTCATAGTTTGGAGGTGGGGGTCATTGTCCTGTTGGAGGAGGAAATTGGCTCCAATCAAGCGCTGTTCACAGGTTTCGGGATGGTGTTGCAAAATGGAGTGATAGCCTTCCTTATTTAAAATCCCTGTTACTTGTTACAAGGAGTCAGTTGTGGTGGTTTGGGCATCTAAGGATGCCCCCTGAACGGTCCGATGCAAGTAGAAGATCATTTGTAATGTTCACCTGTGCTGTTTCTGTGCTGTGATGCACTCAAAATCCTGACTGAAAAACCTCGAACAAAGCATTGTTTTGTAGAAAGTCACATAATTGATTTGTGACAGATTTCTCAAGGATCTTAGCGAGGAAGGGAAGATTAGAGATGGGTCTGTAGTTAGCCAACACCTCTGGAGCTAGGGTAGGTTTCTTCAGAAGAGGTTTAATTACAGCTACCTTGAAGGACTGTGGTACATGTCCTGTCAACAAAGACAGATTCATAATATCCAGTAAAGACGTGCAAATTAAAGGAAAGACTTCCTTAAGCAGCTTAGTTGGAATCGCATCCAGGAGACAAGTGGAAGAGTTGGATTTCAAAATTGTTGAAGGTTGATGGAAGAGAAACCATTGAAGTAGGTATCAGGGCCCACGGCTGCATCCAAGGACCCTACATCTGAGGACGGGTCGGCTCTGGTTGGAGGCAGGAGACCATCAATTTTCTCTTTGATAGTCAGAATTGTATTATTAAAGAAGTTAATATTCAGTCTTTGTACTGTAATACACGTACTGTAGTATTGTAATACAGTATTAGTCACGATAAATAGAGTACAATTATACGCTCTATGTACCTATACAAATAATGTATAAACAATACTACTTTGTGTTCCAGAAGACACTTTAGTCTTTAACGTAACAGGATCTTATTTCGTTCATATGTGGAAACTGATTCAGATGAATGAATGAAGAAATGAAAGCGCACTGTGTCATTGGCTGGCTGCTGTCAGGGGGAGGAGCCTGTGAAAGAAGAACACCTGCTCCTGACCAGGTGAGGTTCACAGGCTCCGTTACCATAGCGACCCTGAGCTTTAGTTACCTCCCTTTCTGAAACATCTCAAGGTGAACAAACTCTGAGTTTACACTAAACACGCTTCTTCAAACGGACAGCAGATTTCGAATCATTTCGTATCACCTCACATCATTGCAACTGACACCACAACTCCATTTCCCAGAATGCCCGGCGCTGTCGCATATTGACGCATGCGCGTCCGCGACAGTCTGTCCAGGGCCGGGTATCATGGCGACGTACGTGGACATCCTGAAGAGCGAGTTTCCAGAGATAGACACGGAGGTTTTCAACTACATCACCGGTGAGTACCGGGTGACAGGGCTGCTGTTTGCGGGGACGGAGCCGTGGTGTGTCGGTCCAGCGGAGCCGTTTACCAGCCTGTTATTCGGCTAGCCGCTAGCTCCCAGCTACAAAGCTAAAGAGCAAGCGTGGCTAATGCTAACCAGGACACCGGGTAGCATGGCCTGGCTCATTCCGGCTTCCTGGACCTGAAACCGGCCTAGTTTGAGTGGAGCGAACCCCCGAACACACACCGGGAGGATAGGTTTATATGCAAGTACAAGTAGTATTATCAGTAGTACTACACGGGGAAAGAACTGTTGTTTTATAGGAGGCAATACAGCCATATTATGGGAAAGAGTAACGTTACATGAGGATCATAGGACAAAACGCTGTACTACATGAATATAACAGCGGTATTATAGGAAGGAGTACTAGCATTAAGGATTGCGTCAGTATTTTTGTATTCAGCACAGCACTGTTTTAGAAAGTATTGCGACCGAATTGTAGGAAGAATTTCGGTAGTAATAAAATAAGTACTTTTAATATTGCACACTGGGTGAACACACCTGGACAGGTGTGGTAGGAGGTCTCAGCCGCTGTGAATGTGTCCTGTTTGTGTTTCAGGAGTGTTGGACAGCTGTGGAGGAGACTTCGAGGATGGGGACGAGGTGTACGAGGCCGTGGGAGGTGTCCTACAGGAAGTCTCTGCTGACAGTAAGAACGAAGACGACGTCAGAGAAATCTGTTTCCAGATGTTCAACACCCTAAAACTGTAAGTCAGGGAGAACGTTCCCACTGTCCTGTGTTGTCATGGAGATGACCACGCGCGTCGTTGGGAGTAACCCCCGTTGTGTGTTTGTTGAATAGTAACAACCATCATGGCACTCAGAGGCAGGTGTTGCTGGACGCTCCAGTTCAGCTCTCTCAGATATCTGCAGAAAACGGTGAGGAACGTATTCATAGACCTTCTTGGCTCATTTTAAACTTTTAACAATATTTAATGTAACTCATATTTGTGTTTGGGTTCAGTTTGTGCAGCAGAAGATGTTCAAGGAATCTGGATGATGAAACGTGGTCAGAACACAGTGAGTCCCCCTCACGACTAAGAGCCCCTGATTGGTGGATGTGGACATGTGACTTTGTCATTAAACGCATCATATCCTGTCTCTTTAGACGGTGGACGCCAAGAAACTGGAAAAGGCCGAGGCCAAGCTGAAGGCTAAACATGACCGCCGGAACGAGAAGGACTGCCTGAAGCCTGCTGCTCCACTGTGAGTACCTGAACGCACCTGAACTCACCTGAACTCACCTGAACGTACCTGAACGTACCTGAACTCACCTGAACGCGCCTGAACTCACCTGAACGTACCTGAACTCACCTGAACTCACCTGAACGCACCTGAACGCACCTGAACGCACCTGAACTCACCTGAACGTACCTGAACGTACCTGAACTCACCTGAACGTACCTGAACGTACCTGAACGTACCTGAACTCACCTGAACTCACCTGAACTCACCTGAACGTACCTGAACGTACCTGAACGTACCTGAACTCACCTGAACGCGCCTGAACTCACCTGAACGTACCTGAACTCACCTGAACTCACCTGAACGCACTTGAACGCACCTGAACTCACCTGAACGTACCTGAACGTACCTGAACTCACCTGAACGTACCTGAACGTACCTGAACGTACCTGAACTCACCTGAACTCACCTGAACTCACCTGAACGTACCTGAACGTACCTGAACGTACCTGAACGTACCTGAACGTACCTGAACTCACCTGAACTCACCTGAACGTACCTGAACGCGCCTGAACGCACCTGAACGTACCTGAACTCACCTGAACGTACCTGACCTGCTGTGTTGTCGCTCACAGAATGCTGGAGGAGGCGTCGGCCAGTCAGGCCAGCAGTAAGAAGGACAACCGAGTCGACCAATCAGGGAAGAACCGCAGCTACGACATCCGCATCGAGAACTTTGATGTTTCCTTTGGAGAAAGGTGAGTTTGTGACACCGTGCACGTGCGTGCACGTTTGTGGCGGCCATTTTACACGACTCGCAGTAACCCATCGTACTGGATTTAGACTCCTGGTTGGAGGACTTCCTTTAGATCAACGCTCCCCTTCTGACCCCTCAGGCCATAAGAGCGTTTTATACGTTTTGCGACCTTGAAACGAAACTCCTCCAACGGCTTCAGGGAAACGCCGAGCACCTTCCGCTGCGCCTTTAATGAACCCGATGACCATATCCCCCAGGTGTTTGCTTCAGGGGGCGGAGCTATCTCTGTCCACGGGCCGGCGCTACGGTCTGATTGGCCGTAACGGTCTGGGGAAGACGACGCTGCTGAAGATGCTGGCCAGTCGGAGCCTGCGGGTCCCCCCCCACATCTCCATCCTGCACGTGGAACAGGAAGTGGCGGGAGACGAGACGCCGGCGCTGCAGAGCGTCCTGATGAGCGACGTGCTGAGGGAAGGTCTGCTGAGCGAGGAGAAGACGCTCAATGCTCGCATCGCCAGCGGGACGTAAGAGACCTCGTTGTGTAGAAATGTTACCTCACACAATCTTTCTGTCTCATTGATCATTTATTCACCAAGATACACACATTAAGCCTGTCAATGGATTTAAACACAATCTCACATTTTGAAAGTCATTAATCGCAATTATAAGTTTGCTTTTCTTATCTTATGAATTAAGAGTAATCACTTCAGAAAGCATTTTAGACACAATCTCCACATGTGATCCTGTCCCGCATTTAGCATTTAGATGTTTCCACTCCAGTCTTTTAGGGACAAAATGGTTAAAAGCCAAATCCTTTCATGTAATGATTTCACATGTCATTTATATCAGATCACACAAACACTCAAACTTTAGAACCCATTGTGGTCTGTGAGTCAAAAACGTTGCCGCCTGCTATAGACTCTGATGGACAATCCAAGTACTGTAAGGAGTTTAATACGACTACAACTAGACTAAAGCAGAAGGATTAAAATGACTAAATGAGACTTAAACTAACAAGCATTTTCATCTCCAACACTAAATCAAAATAGCTGCCAAAATTAACACTGCAGTGGTGGTCCTCTGCAGGTATGTGTTGGCATGGACGTAGCCTAGCAGCTAGCTTAGCTTAGCTTAGCGTAAAGCGGTCCGTTTGCACTCGTCCCCCTTCTGTTGGACACGTGGAGGACTTCCTCTGTTCTTCTGTTTGTTTGACTTCTGATACAAAAAGCGTCTCCAGCGTCTCGCTCCGCATCCAACTGACTGCAGTCTGGGTTCAACGTGTGTTTATTGCATTAATCTCCTTCACAATAATCCCATATATTAACATGTTTTGACCGCCCTAATGTAAATATGTATTGAATAATTCGAGAGAAAAGCTTTGAGAATGTACTTTATTCATCAAGTTGGTTTGTTTCAGTGCTGATGGGCTGGAGAGCATCAGACTGACGGAGATCTACGCAAAGCTGGAGGAGATCGAGGCCGACAAAGCTCCAGCCCGGTAGCTATGCTATGCTATGCTATGCTATGCTATGCTATGCTATGCTATGAAATGCTATGCTATGCCAATGTGTTTCCAACTGACGTCTGTCTCATCCAATCAGAGCCTCCATCATCTTGGCCGGTCTCGGATTCTCCCCCAAAATGCAACAGCAGACAACCAAGTGAGTTCTCTCTCTACAGACAGCATGTAACGGTAATACTACTTTTAATACTGCAGTACAGACGTCTAATACAGGTACTACTACTGCAGTACAGACGTCTAATACAGGTACTACTACTGCAGTACAGACGTCTAATACAGGTACTACTACTGCAGTACAGGTACAACTTCTACTGTCTCTTTCCCTGCTCTATGGTGTGTTGCCATGGTAACGTGAGTGTCTGTCTGCAGGGAGTTTTCGGGAGGATGGAGGATGAGGCTGGCCTTGGCCAGAGCTCTGTTTGGGCGGTAAGTGTGTGTGTGTGTGTGTGTGTGTGTGTGTGTGTGTGTGTGTGTGTGTGTGTGTGTGTGTGTGTGTGTGTGTCTGCTCTAACTCACCATCTATTGTCTTTGTGCGTCCTCATCAGGCCGGACCTCCTGCTTCTGGATGGTGAGTCAGAGCCTCCTGTGACATTCACACTGTGGTCGGAGTACTGCTAATAGTAGGGATGGGAGTACTAGCAGACAGGTAGTGATGGTAGTAGAAGTACTAGGGTAGCAGGATCCCTTGTAGCGGTATGTGTTTTTTGTAAGTTTAATGAGTACAAATACAAATGGTAGCATTGTGGTTAGTGGTCCAATGTAGTGTGTGTGTGTTTCAGAGCCCACCAACATGTTGGATGTCAGAGCCATTCTGTGGTTGGAGAACTACCTGCAGGTCTGATCAGCTACTTTGATGTTAGCGTTCCTCATTGAAAGCAGTGGGAATGGTTAGCCACAAGCTAAAAGGGAATAAACGTCTCCTCCTCCACCAGACGTGGCAGTCCACCATCTTGGTCGTGTCCCACGACAGAAACTTCCTGAATGCCGTGGTAACGGACATAATCCACCTGCACTCCCAGAGACTGGACAGTTACCGTGGCGACTACGAAAACTTCATCAAGACCAAAGAAGACAGACTGAAGAACCAGCAGAGAGAGTACGAGGCCCAGCTGCAGTACAGACAGCATATACAGGTACTACTACTACTACTACTGCAGTACAGACAGCACATACAGGTACTACTACTACTACTACTGCAGTACAGACAGCATATACAGGTACTACTACTACTACTACTGCAGTACAGACAGCATATACAGGTACTACTACTACTACTACTGCAGTACACACAGCATATACAGGTACTACTACTACTGCAGTACAGACAGCATATACAGGTACTACTACTACTGCAGTACAGACAGCATATACAGGTACTACTACTACTGCAGTACAGACAGCATATACAGGTACTACTACTACTGCAGTACACACAGCATATACAGGTACTACTACTACTGCAGTACACACAGCATATACAGGTACTACTACTGCAGTACACACAGCATATACAGGTACTACTACTACTACTGCAGTACACACAGCATATACAGGTACTACTACTGCAGTACAGACAGCATATACAGGTACTACTACTGCAGTACAGACAGCATATACAGGTACTACTACTACTACTGCAGTACAGACAGCATATACAGGTACTACTACTACTACTACTACTACTACTGCAGTACAGACAGCATATACAGGTACTACTACTACTGCAGTACACACAGCATATACAGGTACTACTACTACTGCAGTACACACAGCATATACAGGTACTACTACTACTGCAGTACACACAGCATATACAGGTACTACTACTACTACTACTACTGCAGTACACACAGCATATACAGGTACTACTACTACTACTACTGCAGTACACACAGCATATACAGGTACTACTACTACTACTACTGCAGTACACACATCATATACAGGTACTACTACTACTACTGCAGTACAGACAGCATATACAGGTACTACTACTACTGCAGTACACACAGCATATACAGGTACTACTACTACTACTGCAGTACAGACAGCATATACAGGTACTACTACTACTACTGCAGTACACACAGCATATACAGGTACTACTACTACTGCAGTACACACAGCATATACAGGTACTACTACTACTGCAGTACACACAGCATATACAGGTACTACTACTACTACTACTACTGCAGTACACACAGCATATACAGGTACTACTACTACTACTACTGCAGTACACACAGCATATACAGGTACTACTACTACTACTACTGCAGTACACACAGCATATACAGGTACTACTACTACTACTGCAGTACAGACAGCATATACAGGTACTACTACTACTGCAGTACACACAGCATATACAGGTACTACTACTACTACTGCAGTACAGACAGCATATACAGGTACTACTACTACTACTGCAGTACACACAGCATATACAGGTACTACTACTACTACTACTGCAGTACACACAGCATATACAGGTACTACTACTACTACTACTGCAGTACACACAGCATATACAGGTACTACTACTACTACTACTGCAGTACACACAGCATATACAGGTACTACTACTACTACTACTGCAGTACACACAGCATATACAGGTACTACTACTACTACTACTACTGCAGTACAGACAGCATATACAGGTACTACTACTACTACTACTGCAGTACACACAGCATATACAGGTACTACTACTACTGCAGTACACACAGCATATACAGGTACTACTACTACTACTGCAGTACACACAGCATATACAGGTACTACTACTACTACTGCAGTACACACAGCATATACAGGTACTACTACTACTGCAGTACACACAGCATATACAGGTACTACTACTACTGCAGTACACACAGCATATACAGGTACTACTACTACTGCAGTACAGACAGCATATACAGGTACTACTACTGCAGTACAGACAGCATATACAGGTACTACTACTGCAGTACAGACAGCATATACAGGTACTACTACTGCAGTACAGACAGCATATACAGGTACTACTACTGCAGTACAGACAGCATATACAGGTACTACTACTACTACTGCAGTACAGACAGCATATACAGGTACTACTACTACTGCAGTACACACAGCATATACAGGTACTACTACTACTACTGCAGTACACACAGCATATACAGGTACTACTACTACTGCAGTACACACAGCATATACAGGTACTACTGCAGTACACACAGCATATACAGGTACTACTCCTACTACTACTACTGCAGTACACACAGCATATACAGGTACTACTACTACTACTACTGCAGTACACACAGCATATACAGGTACTACTGCAGTACACACAGCATATACAGGTACTACTGCAGTACACACAGCATATACAGGTACTACTGCAGTACACACAGCATATACAGGTACTACTGCAGTACACACAGCATATACAGGTACTACTACTACTACTGCAGTACAGACAGCATATACAGGTACTACTACTACTGCTGTACACACAGCATATACAGGTACTACTACTACTGCAGTACAGACAGCATATACAGGTACTACTACTACTACTGCAGTACAGACAGCATATACAGGTACTTCTACTACTGCAGTACACACAGCATATACAGGTACTACTACTACTACATGTGCTTGTGTTCCAGGTGTTTATTGACAGATTTCGGTACAACGCTAATAGAGCAGCTCAGGTCCAGAGCAAGCTGAAACTACTGGAGAGACTGTGAGTATACACACCTGGTACTTTCAGTGGGGGGGGGGGGGGCTGATATGATGGTTGGGGAAACACTGGACCTGGTACTGTGACCTAGTACTCGTACACACTGTAAATCCTACCTGAACACGTTGTTTCCTCTGCAGACCGGAGCTGAAGCCCCTTGAAAAAGAGACGGAGGTCACGTTAAGGTGAGCAGGTGAACTCTCAGTGAACCGGTCCAGGCCCGAGGGCCTCTGGTTCCGCTCCGTCACCATGTTTGTCTTCCCACAGGTTTCCAGATAACTTTGAGAAGTTGTCTCCTCCCATCCTGCAGCTGGATGAAGTGGAGTTCTACTACTCTCCGGACCGCCCGCTCTTCTCTGGCCTCAACGTGTCAGCTGACCTTGAGTCTCGCATCTGCATCGTATGTGTCACCCAATCTGTGACAGAGCAGCTGTGTCATGTGACACCCTTTGTAAAATCTCAGCAGGAGGCTCACTGCCTTTACTTCATGATCACTGACATATCTAGATTTCTGTGCTTCTCGCTCAGGTTTATTTGACTTTTTAGTCAAAGTATTGTCGGTAGTTTGTCATTTCACAAAACTCTGATCTGACAGAGGAGGGTTAGGGGTTAAAGGTTAGGGGTTAGGGGTTAGTCCAGATAACACAAAGGTGCAACATCATGATCACAATAACTGATCAAACCAATCAATAATGCATTTTACCGTCAGGTCGGTGAAAACGGCGCCGGTAAAACCACCGTCCTCAAGCTGCTGATGGGCGAGTTGACGCCGGTGGGCGGAGTCAGACAATCTCACAGGTAAGAGGACCGACGGACCAATCGTAGCACAGCATCTGTCTGTAGAGAGCCTTCATTACGATGCAGGGTTCTTCCTTTTTAATAATAACTAGTGAACCATTTCATCCTTTTCAGTTTCCTAAAAAGTGAGTAAAAGGTTCAACAAACAAACCTGTTGAATGTTGCTCTGGTGCTTCTGATCCCCTTCAGGAACCTGAAGATCGGATACTTCAGTCAGCATCACGTGGACCAACTGGACCTCAACGTCTGTTCTGTGGAGCTGCTGCTCAACCGGTTCCCTGGTAACCACGACAACCACACCAACACAACACTGAGGAGCAACCTCGGCTCTGCGGCGTTACGATTGGCCTGATTGTCTCTGTTCGGTAGGTCGGACGGAGGAGGAGTACCGCCACCAACTGGGAGGCTACGGCATCACCGGAGAGCTCTCCACCAGGCCGGTGGCCAGTCTGTCAGGAGGACAGAAGAGCCGCGTGGCCTTCGCGCAGATGACCATGCCATGGTAACAGGAAGCTCAGAGTCTAGCTGCTGGTGGTGCTGGTATTGATGCTGATGATGATGATGATGACTTTGTTGCCGCCTCTTTTTCCTTCAGTCCAAACTTCTACATCCTAGATGAGCCGACCAATCACCTGGACATGGAGACCATCGAGGCTCTGGCTAAAGCTCTCAACAAGTTCAGAGTAAGTGTGTGTGTGTGTGTGTGTGTGTGACCTCTGGTTCTCTTTAGTGAACCTTTGCTCTTGCAGGGAACCATTGCCTCTAGATATTAGGCTCACAGCTGTGTCCGGGGGCGTGTCTCACCCTGTGATGTCATATGTTCAGGGCGGAGTCGTGCTGGTGTCCCATGACGAGCGTCTGATCCGCTTGGTGTGTAAGGAGCTCTGGGTGTGTGAATACGGGAAAGTCGGCCGCATCGACGGCGGCTTCGACGAGTATCGAGACATCCTGCACGAGCAGTTCAGAAAGGAGGGTTACCTGTGAGGCCACGCCCACCGCCAACAGCAGCCAATGAGCTGTCAGAGCAGACCGGAGGACAGACTGTTTCACCTGCTCCTTCAGGTGATTTGCTGCCAGCTGATTGGTCGTTCCAGTTTACCCTGTGAGGTCACAGTGAACCCGGAGGAGGAGCCATCACCACACATTTGGAGTTTATTTAACAGTATATTGAGTTAAACCTGCTTTTTTTTTTTTTAAATCGATTTTAAAGGATCCAATTCTATTTCCATTCAGAGACTCAAACTTAATAAAACCATCTGATCATGTGTTGGCTTTCTTTTGTGGCTCCATGGTATTCGTCTATAGTCTGAATGTGAGGCCCACCTGTCCGGGGTGGTGAGTGGGATGAAGATTCTTCCTCGTCATCAATGTTCTCTACAAGTTATTGAGTAAAGGGGCGTGGTCATGTCTGGGGGCGTGGTCGACCTGTGATAAGACGGGGAGGAGCTTGAGCCACAGAGGCTGTGATCCGATTCTTCCTCCAGGCAAACCAGTCCTGATTGGACCCGTCAGATGCTTCACAACACACCGGTCCAACTGGACTCAGACCCAGAGGGAGCTGCCCAGGTTTGTGAAGGGGTCTGGATCCGAATCAGTTTAGAGCTTTGTTTTTGTTCTATATAGGTCCAATATGACCCGAGGGGTCCCAGTTTGATGGGGTCTCGCAGCAGGGCTTGGATTAACTCCAGGGGTCCCGGTCTGAGGGGGGTGCACCCTAGCTGGTCATTTCTCATCTGGTATGGGTTTGGCTTGAGATTGAACCTTTTGCGGCCCGCTCTGGGCCTTCATAAAGAACTTATAGATCCATGAAGTGAGACCTGGTTTTACAGACGCGTAGGTTTTACATTTACGTTATTATTGTAATTATTTTTTTTAAAAACAAAGCTGTACCAAAAATTCATTATTGGGGGTTTTACTCTGAAAATTCGAAATTGCAGGCCGGAAGCAGTGTACTCGTTGTTTACACACATCCGGTTTAACAGGTGAGTGTGACGTCTTCCGTCTTTAAAAGCGTTGCGTAGCGTACAAACTTTCTTCCAGAGCCAGCGACCTTAATCAAGGACCAATCAGACTCCTCAGATCAGCTTTTCTGATGACATCAAATAATCACTAATTGCTATTTGAATCCACTGCTTTTACAATTGACCCCGACAGCTTTGATCACGTGACCCGGAGGCCGAAGGCTCCAGAAGGTTCTGTCCCATTAAAAAGACGTGGAGCCGAACCTTTAAATGAGACTTTTCTGAAGTGAACGTCTCCAGAACAACTCGCGTGTGTGTGATAATAATCTGTCTTTAATTAATGTCCGTTTAAATAAATGAAACAGAAACAGATGTGATGTCAGAGTAAAACTAAAGTTTTAAAGGGATTAATTACCGCGTGATCCGCTCCTCATGACGTCTGTCACGGTCTATAAAGACCAGGTCTCTGACCCGTTGTGCACGTTGTCAGGATGGCCGAGCGGTCTAAGGCGCTGCGTTCAGGTCGCAGTCTCCCCTGGAGGCGTGGGTTCGAATCCCACTTCTGACAGAATCCTTTTGAGCCTCACAGACGCGAATTAAACCAGAAACATGAATATTAGTCGTTTAGTCATTATTTCATTATATTATTTATCACTGTAGTAGTAAAATCATGTTTTCTCTGCCATTAAAATGTTAAATAAGACTTTTAGTTTAGTAAGATTCATTAAATAAAGGTAATGAATAATTCATAAACAAACAAAACGTAGATAACAATATTTTAACTAAAAATGATATAACATAGTAATGATCAAAATAATTAAAAATATTCTGCGTAAGAAGTATAAAATCCAATACAATAAGATAAAGGAAAATAAGCTAATGTACAATCATAAACTATATAAACAGATGAAGCACTTTAAAACACGTATGTATGTACATGTTTCCATAGTGATGAGGATTTGGGTCAATGGGGAACCTGGACGTGGTTCATGATTTAAACTGCTGACGGGAACAAGTGGTTTGTGTGGCCAGTGGTCAGAGGGAACATTAATATTTGGGTCGTTTAGTCCTCATTGCGTCATCATCTACAGGGTGGTCCTGGTGATGAATAGCTGGTCTAAGTGAGACGTGTCCTGCAGGTCATGGCGGTCTCCGAGGTGCGGCCCGGTTTGTTCCTCAGCGGTTTGGACTCGGCTCTGAAGCTCAGCGTTCTGACCAGCAGGAACATCTCACTCATCGTCAACGCCAGTGGTCTGGAGGACGTCCCCTACCCTGAGCGGGAGGGCATGGGGGTCCTACATGTACTGATCCAGGATCGACCCCACGAACCTCTCAGCCGCTACTTTGACCCGGTCGCCCAACGGATTCACCAGAACCGGACAGGAGGGACTCTGGTCCACTGCAGCGCCGGCCGGAGCCGTTCTCCAGCTCTGATCATGGCCTACCTGATGAGGTAGTTACGGAGTACAGTGTCCACCAAGTGTACCATGAAGTACACATGGTGGACATCTCTGGGACTTTACAGTACACCTTACTGAGGCTCTGCTCTGCAGGTTTGAAGGGGTCAACCTCCGGAGGGCTCACGAGCTGGTTCTAGACCAGCGTCCCTTCATCCGACCCAACGGTGGGTTCTGGAGGCAGCTGATGGACTACGAGAGGACGTTGTTCGGCAGGAACACGGTGCGGATGACGAGGACATCCAGCGGCGTCCTGCCCGAGGCGCTGCAGGACTCCGAGGACTCAAACTTACAACCAGAATACTGCATCAACGTCTGAGGGGAGCAGATCGGTTCTTCATTATTAATCACTTCCTGTCTCTGGGTCAGTGGTTCCTACTAAAGACTTTGATGTTACTGTGAGAAACTTCTAACTGATCTGCAACCACAACCGGACTGAGAAAGGAGGGTTTCTGAAGAGTCAGTACCGCTTTAGTCCACAGGGGGCACCAGAACCACCAAAACTAGATCCAGAACCAGAAGGACCCTTTAGAACAGGGGTCTCAAACTGAAATGACCTGGGGGCCGCTGGAGGCAGTATCTGGGTGAGGAAAAATCCAAACTTCTCAAATGTCATTACTAACAGTTATTTAACTTCAGCGGGTTCTTCTGAACATGAGTAGAACACTGAAGAACATGGACGGTTCTGTAGATGGGGGGGTAACGGGTTCCCATCAGATATCCACGTCACAGCATGAATAAGTCCCACTGCGTTGGAAGTAATGTGTGCGGTTCTGTGTGCGGTTCTGTGTGCGGTTAACATCCGACTGACACACACAATATAAAAAAAGAACAAACACACTATGGCAGCGGAGTAAAAAATAAAAAGACAAATAAAGTTTATTGTGACATGAAAGACAGTGACATCGTGCGTGATGTCATTCGATAATGTGATCAGAACCGGTCCTTCTGGATAATATAAGGGGGGGGGTCTCAGTACTGGAAGCTTCTTTTGGTCTGGATGTCGTCCAGGATCTGCTGCAGCTCCTCGTCTTCAAAGCGACCCTCCACACTGAGAACACAGGGAAGGAAAGGGCTTGTTGGTGTTGGTCCCGGTTCTGATCTGGTTCCGGTCCCCACTAGATCGGACTCACCTGGGGATCAGGGCTTTAGCCTCTTCGGCTGCTTCCGGACACAGATTGGCTAAACTGGCCAACTCAAACTTGTGTAGCTTCTTCTGCAGCAGAAGACTGAAGCAGAGAGGTGGGGGTCATCAGAACCGAGTCCGAACCACATCAAAACCGTAGGTAGCGGCGCAGGGCTCACCTGCGCACGGCGGTGATGGTCTCCCGGTTCTTGAAGCGGCTGAACCGGGCCGTGTAGTTGAGCGTCTTCATGAAGACCTCGGAGAGCTCCTGCTCGTCCTCGGCGCTCTCGTTCTGCTGCTTCCGGTGTTCCAGCAGCATGTGGACCTCCGAGTTCAGCAGCGTCTCCGAGCTCTCGAACTCTGGGGCCAATCAGAGGGCAGCATGAGTTACAAAGGAAGCCGACACAAATATATACACATTAAAAGTACAATATATATATATATATACTTAATATATTTTTAAGTATACATGTGAATAGTTTCACGTGTTAAAGACCTTTAGGAAACAGCAGCTGCGACGCGTCTTCTTCAACGTCTCCGACATGAGCAGAAGCAGCGCTTCCTCCCGCCGCCATGACACACGACGACACAACGGCTAACGGCTAACGGCTAACTGTGCGCGTCATCGGAGGGGACAAACAGCGGCGCAGGAGCACCGGCAGCCGGTACCGGACGATTGAAACGGACTATCGGAGATCTCCAACGATCCGTTAAATCACGGAGCAGCGTTCACCTCACAGACGGGACAACAAAGGCAAGCACTTCCGGTTCGGACAACTATCACTTCCGCTTAATGGTTGTCTTCTTTCAAAGTAAAAGCATCGGTCCACAGCATGGCTCCACAGTGCCTTCTGGCGGTTCATTAACTGATAATATTTCAACATGCCTTTAATATTCGGCGGTAATACTGCAGCGTGCAGCCGTGGCCCAAAGTACTGAGAAGGACACAAATATTCATTTTCACAAAGTCTGCTGCCTCAGTTTTTATGATCGCAACTTTAATATACTCCAGAATGAAACAGAAACAGATGTGATGTCAGAGTAAAACTAAAGTTTTAAAGGGATTAATTACCGCGTGATCCGCTCCTCATGACGTCTGTCACGGTCTATAAAGACCAGGTCTCTGACCCGTTGTGCACGTTGTCAGGATGGCCGAGCGGTCTAAGGCGCTGCGTTCAGGTCGCAGTCTCCCCTGGAGGCGTGGGTTCGAATCCCACTTCTGACAGAATCCTTTTGAGCCTCACAGACGCGAATTAAACCAGAAACATGAATATTAGTCGTTTAGTCATTATTTCATTATATTATTTATCACTGTAGTAGTAAAATCATGTTTTCTCTGCCATTAAAATGTTAAATAAGACTTTTAGTTTAGTAAGATTCATTAAATAAAGGTAATGAATAATTCATAAACAAACAAAACGTAGATAACAATATTTTAACTAAAAATGATATAACATAGTAATGATCAAAATAATTAAAAATATTCTGCGTAAGAAGTATAAAATCCAATACAATAAGATAAAGGAAAATAAGCTAATGTACAATCATAAACTATATAAACAGATGAAGCACTTTAAAACACGTATGTATGTACATGTTTCCATAGTGATGAGGATTTGGGTCAATGGGGAACCTGGACGTGGTTCATGATTTAAACTGCTGACGGGAACAAGTGGTTTGTGTGGCCAGTGGTCAGAGGGAACATTAATATTTGGGTCGTTTAGTCCTCATTGCGTCATCATCTACAGGGTGGTCCTGGTGATGAATAGCTGGTCTAAGTGAGACGTGTCCTGCAGGTCATGGCGGTCTCCGAGGTGCGGCCCGGTTTGTTCCTCAGCGGTTTGGACTCGGCTCTGAAGCTCAGCGTTCTGACCAGCAGGAACATCTCACTCATCGTCAACGCCAGTGGTCTGGAGGACGTCCCCTACCCTGAGCGGGAGGGCATGGGGGTCCTACATGTACTGATCCAGGATCGACCCCACGAACCTCTCAGCCGCTACTTTGACCCGGTCGCCCAACGGATTCACCAGAACCGGACAGGAGGGACTCTGGTCCACTGCAGCGCCGGCCGGAGCCGTTCTCCAGCTCTGATCATGGCCTACCTGATGAGGTAGTTACGGAGTACAGTGTCCACCAAGTGTACCATGAAGTACACATGGTGGACATCTCTGGGACTTTACAGTACACCTTACTGAGGCTCTGCTCTGCAGGTTTGAAGGGGTCAACCTCCGGAGGGCTCACGAGCTGGTTCTAGACCAGCGTCCCTTCATCCGACCCAACGGTGGGTTCTGGAGGCAGCTGATGGACTACGAGAGGACGTTGTTCGGCAGGAACACGGTGCGGATGACGAGGACATCCAGCGGCGTCCTGCCCGAGGCGCTGCAGGACTCCGAGGACTCAAACTTACAACCAGAATACTGCATCAACGTCTGAGGGGAGCAGATCGGTTCTTCATTATTAATCACTTCCTGTCTCTGGGTCAGTGGTTCCTACTAAAGACTTTGATGTTACTGTGAGAAACTTCTAACTGATCTGCAACCACAACCGGACTGAGAAAGGAGGGTTTCTGAAGAGTCAGTACCGCTTTAGTCCACAGGGGGCACCAGAACCACCAAAACTAGATCCAGAACCAGAAGGACCCTTTAGAACAGGGGTCTCAAACTGAAATGACCTGGGGGCCGCTGGAGGCAGTATCTGGGTGAGGAAAAATCCAAACTTCTCAAATGTCATTACTAACAGTTATTTAACTTCAGCGGGTTCTTCTGAACATGAGTAGAACACTGAAGAACATGGACGGTTCTGTAGATGGGGGGGTAACGGGTTCCCATCAGATATCCACGTCACAGCATGAATAAGTCCCACTGCGTTGGAAGTAATGTGTGCGGTTCTGTGTGCGGTTCTGTGTGCGGTTAACATCCGACTGACACACACAATATAAAAAAAGAACAAACACACTATGGCAGCGGAGTAAAAAATAAAAAGACAAATAAAGTTTATTGTGACATGAAAGACAGTGACATCGTGCGTGATGTCATTCGATAATGTGATCAGAACCGGTCCTTCTGGATAATATAAGGGGGGGGGTCTCAGTACTGGAAGCTTCTTTTGGTCTGGATGTCGTCCAGGATCTGCTGCAGCTCCTCGTCTTCAAAGCGACCCTCCACACTGAGAACACAGGGAAGGAAAGGGCTTGTTGGTGTTGGTCCCGGTTCTGATCTGGTTCCGGTCCCCACTAGATCGGACTCACCTGGGGATCAGGGCTTTAGCCTCTTCGGCTGCTTCCGGACACAGATTGGCTAAACTGGCCAACTCAAACTTGTGTAGCTTCTTCTGCAGCAGAAGACTGAAGCAGAGAGGTGGGGGTCATCAGAACCGAGTCCGAACCACATCAAAACCGTAGGTAGCGGCGCAGGGCTCACCTGCGCACGGCGGTGATGGTCTCCCGGTTCTTGAAGCGGCTGAACCGGGCCGTGTAGTTGAGCGTCTTCATGAAGACCTCGGAGAGCTCCTGCTCGTCCTCGGCGCTCTCGTTCTGCTGCTTCCGGTGTTCCAGCAGCATGTGGACCTCCGAGTTCAGCAGCGTCTCCGAGCTCTCGAACTCTGGGGCCAATCAGAGGGCAGCATGAGTTACAAAGGAAGCCGACACAAATATATACACATTAAAAGTACAATATATATATATATATACTTAATATATTTTTAAGTATACATGTGAATAGTTTCACGTGTTAAAGACCTTTAGGAAACAGCAGCTGCGACGCGTCTTCTTCAACGTCTCCGACATGAGCAGAAGCAGCGCTTCCTCCCGCCGCCATGACACACGACGACACAACGGCTAACGGCTAACGGCTAACTGTGCGCGTCATCGGAGGGGACAAACAGCGGCGCAGGAGCACCGGCAGCCGGTACCGGACGATTGAAACGGACTATCGGAGATCTCCAACGATCCGTTAAATCACGGAGCAGCGTTCACCTCACAGACGGGACAACAAAGGCAAGCACTTCCGGTTCGGACAACTATCACTTCCGCTTAATGGTTGTCTTCTTTCAAAGTAAAAGCATCGGTCCACAGCATGGCTCCACAGTGCCTTCTGGCGGTTCATTAACTGATAATATTTCAACATGCCTTTAATATTCGGCGGTAATACTGCAGCGTGCAGCCGTGGCCCAAAGTACTGAGAAGGACACAAATATTCATTTTCACAAAGTCTGCTGCCTCAGTTTTTATGATCGCAACTTTAATATACTCCAGAATGTTATGAAGAGTGATCAGATGAATTGCACCTAAATCTACTATTTATCGGATCATCAAGAACTTCAAGGAATGCGGTTCAACTGTTGTTCTGAAGGCTTCAGATCGCCAGGATGGTCTCCTAAAGCTGATCCAGCTGAGGGGCACCACCAGTGCAGAGCCTGCTCAGGCAGGTGTGAGTGCATCTGCAGGCACAGTGAGGCGAAGACTTGGAGGATGGCCTGGTGTCCAGAAGGTCAGCAAGGAAGCCACTTCAGGAAAAATACCACGGACAGACTGACATTCTGCTAAAGGAACAGGGATTGGACCGCTGAGGACTGGAGTAAAGTATGTTTCTCTGATGAATCCCCTCTCAGGTGGTTTGGGCTCGTCTGGAGAAGAAAAGGTGAGCGCTACCATCGTGGTGTCGTGTCAACAGTGAAGCATCCTGAAACCATCCATGTGTTTCTTCTCAGCCAAAGGAGTGGGTTCACTCACACTCACACGCCATGGATACAGAACGGTACCAAAACGTCCTCGAGAGCAACTTCTCCCAACCATCCAAGAACAGTTTGGTGACAAACATGATGGAGCTCCTCGCCTTAAGGCAAAAGTTATAACTAAGTGTCTCAGGGAACAAAACATCAACATTTTGGGTCCATGGCCAGGAAACTCCCCAGACCTGAAGAGGCAGGTGGACAAACAAAAACCCACAGATTCTGACAAACTCCAAGCATTGATTTTGCAGGAATGGGCTGCCATCAGTAAGGATGTGGCCCAGAAGTTGATTGACAGCCTGCCAGGGCGAATTCAAATATTGACTCTTTGCATAAACTCTATGTAATTGTCAATAAAATCTTTTGACACTTATTACATGCTTGTAATTATACTTCAGTATACCATAGTAACATTGTACAAAATGATCTAAGAACACTGACGCAACACACTTTGTGAAAACCAATAATGTGTCATTCTCAAAACTAGAGAACAAATACTCAGAGTCCCAAGTGGATACAAAGTACTTTAAGACTGAAGTACTCGACTTGTCCATCTACTTTATTCATCTCACTACCCTTCATATTGAACGTCTCACTGTACAACATTTTATTAAACAAACCTTTTATGAACATTTCATGAACATTTTGGTTTTCTTTGTATTGATTCTCATATATTTTTGTAAATATTCGTATATGATACTGAAATAGAGTATTTTACAGTACTCTACTTTCTATGCTGTTTTCTTAGGGTCAGGGTTGTTGTTGTTAGACTGAATATTGCTAGTGTAATGTTTAATTCTTCAAAATATAGGATGTTTGTACAATAAACATACAGAATATCTAACAGAAATTAAATGTTCCTGAGGAAAAGTTTGCGTTGGCCGGGAATCGAACCCGGGTCAACTGCTTGGAAGGCAGCTATGCTCACCACTATACCACCAACGCGGACGATGTGAGCCGCTCCACGGAGCCCTAAAGCTCTGACACTAGATACCTCACACATGGAAACACATGTACTTTATAACATGAGTTTTATGAAGACATTTAGAATGCTTCAATGACCGGTGAAGCCTGGGAGGACTGACGCGGGGTCCCCAACACGAGCAAACTAAACCTTTCAATCCAAGCCATGGCGGTAAAAATGATTACGAGCAGGAACCGTAACCAAAGGGGGGGGGGGGGGGGGGTAGAATAAAGGAATCCAGGATGAGGGACAAAGCGCCGCTTCTGCGTCTGGGTCGACGGACTCGTTTCACTTCATTGTTCTAAAAGGTCTGCTGTAATCCGCCTTCAGACCACCAGGTGGAGCAACGTGTTTGTTGAAGACGAACCACGTGTCCATCACAGATTGTCTGATGCCCAAATGGAGAAGACACAAGCAGCACGTTTCTCAGCCGCTGATCAAATATTTGAGGAGGTGAAGCATAAAATATGCAAACAAAGAGGAATACAGACAATCGATATTAAAAATATCGACTTACTAAAAGTAAAAAGGCTTTTAATGAGGTTTCATTGCTGAATCTGTGTTCATGTACTAAATGTTTTACTGCAAAGTGTCTTTGAGTATATATAAATATGTAAAGCACTATATGAATAACACGTATTATTATTTATATTTATACTACACCTGCACAAAGTGTCCTCTTCATGTCCCCAATCCCCATTTATAGCATGTGTGGAAATCCTCTTTGATGGACACATTCTTCTGAGGCCATGAAGGTGATGGAGATGTGACTTAAGGACCTCAGGGTCAAACACTTGTGACAGGACGGCAAACAGTGCCTTTATTTACAGGTGGGTCTTAAGAAGCTCAGTGGCACACAGAGCGTCTGTGGGATGGGGAGAGCTTCGTGGTCCCATCTGTCCTCAAACACCTTCTCACGTCTGAAAGCACGTCTCAGTGTCAGAGCTCCTTCATCCAACACGTGGTTCAGATCATGGAGCAGGAGGAAACAGGGGAATGGACTTTATATTCCACCCTCATCTGTTAAACCCGTTTGTTTGGGATCAGATCAGCTGATTGGACACATGAGGCTGCAGGATTAATCTTAGCCTGGTCTGGTCTCCATGGTTACTTGGCCGGGTTTAATTCAACCTTCTTTTGTGCAACCAAGTCGGAGCTAAATTCCTCCAGACTTAATCCCTTCTCCTCGTACGATGCGAAAGGAATCGATATAACGTTAAATAAAGACACAACACAGAAGCGACTAAAGCCTGCGTGGTGACCTCACAGGATTTGTTTTTCAATGGCAGGGATCAGCCCTGGTTGGTGAGAAGGTTTGGTCCACAGAGGCCGGTCTTCTCATCCCTGGCTGCCACATTGCTGGCAGCACGAGCCTCGTTTACCCTGCAGGGACCTCTGCTAGCCATCAGCGCACCATTCTGGGCCGGATAGGTCGTCAGAAGGTCGTCAGAAGGTCTTCAGAAGGTCGTCAGAAGGTCATCAGAAGGTCATCAGAAGGTCTTCAGAAGGTCATCAGAAGATCTTCAGAAGGTCATCAGAAGGTCGTCAGAAGGTCGTCAGGCTGGAAGCCCTCCAAGCTACTTGTTAGCCTGAGGACTTTGTGGCCCATCTGTCATAGAACACTACAACACAAAGCCCACTACGTCTCCAAAGATCTGTTTCAGGGATCTCAATCCGGTTTATTTTATTACATCGTAAACAATAATATTACATTAACTCTGAATTTATTGCACAGCGCATAAAATAAACTGTTGACAATGATGGTTTGAAACAAAGCTTAGTAGACAACTTTACTTTCTGGGCCACCATCACTGTCAGAGGTCATCTGGAGGTCAAAGCTGTGCATATTGTCCTCATTGAGGTGGACGTGAGGATGGAGGAGGACGTGTTTACGCATTGTTGGACAGTAATGAGTCCTGGAGGAGCTCCACCAACATCAGAACCTTCCCCGGAGGGTTCTGCGGACTTGTGGACGCCTGAGGCTTCAATAACGAGCGCAATTAGCAGCTTTGCAGCGCGTCATGGGAGGGACGCACTACTGTCGCCATGGTACTACGGCAGTGTTTGGACCACAACATCTCAAGACGACTCAAGTGAGAAAGTTAACTTTGTGTTATTGATGGAGACATAAAGAAATACAAAACTTATTTAGTTAGTTAGTGGTTGATGGAGTCATTTTTTGCTTTGTAGAACCACAGCAAGGAGTGCAGCTCCTCAGCTGATGAGCTGTGGAGTCGTTGAGGACCTTTGGGTTCGGTGGAGTTCATGGAAAAATATATGTAACAATTCATTGAACGAACACGGTTATGGATCTCAAGGGCTGGGATGCTGTGGCCATGAAAAGACTTGAGCTGGAGTGTCTCACAGTGAGGGACACCAGTCTCCTGGCTGTAGAGACACAACAAGTTGGTTTGGAGGCCACCTGCAGGTAGAAGAAGAGCCTCGTTGTGAGGGAGGAAGGTTCTTGGCTCAGTCTACTCAAATAAAGGGAGAAAGACATATTTGACTCAGAGCCTTTGTTCTTATTTAACGATTATTTGTGCAAAGTCTTCCACAACAAGCGTTAAATGGGAAATGTTCTTGTTTTTCTCTTTTCTTTGCAGGTTGAGAACAAAGAGACAGGAGGCCTGGAGGGGCCTGGAGCAGCCTGGAAGGGCCTGGAGCGGCCTGGAGGGGCCTGGAGGGGCCTGGAGCGGCCTGGAGGGGCCTGGAAGGGCCTGGAGGGGCCTGGAGCAGCCTGGAAGGGCCTGGAGCGGCCTGGAGGGGCCTGGAGGGGCCTGGAGGGGCCTGGAAGGGGCCTGGAGCGGCCTGGAGGGGCCTGGAGGGGCCTGGAGGATCGCTTGACGTGTTTCAAGACAACAATGTCCCACATTTAGCAGGACGTTTCCACACCACTGTCTTTTAGGGACATAGTGGTGGTCCTCTGCAGGGTAGATGTTGAGATGGAAGTAGCCTAGCAGCTAGCTTAGCATAGCAGCTAGCTCAGCGTAGCAGCTAGCTTAGCATTGCAGCTAACAACATGTTGCAGACACTACCGGTCCTTGGGCTGCCACCCATCCCTTAAAATACAGAATCGTCCCGTATTGTAGAATAAAATGCGCGTCCCGTTTAGATGAGGTGACGTCGGCCTCATCGCCCGCCACCGCCATGGCGGGTCATCAGGGCCGGCCACGCCCCCTCTGCTGCCCCGAACCCAATCACAGTAATATCTTATGAATGCTTTCTTCGTGTTGCCTCTGCTCTGTGACCCTGTGGTTTTAAAGAGAGCTTTCATCCAATCAGATTCAACCTCCAGGCAGACTTGACACATTCAAGTCTGTGGCAGAGGCCCGATAGGTCGACCTCGAGGGCAGTAATCAATAAAAGAAATGAGGTCACGCATGTTCTACTGACTACAGGTTACTGACTCTAGTGCTAATGCTAATTAGCGACACTTGCCAACTAACGGACGCACTTCATTTCACCGCAGCGAGGTAACGGATGAGGCAAGTTGCTTTCTTCATATCGACTTGTTTTAACATTACATTACATGTCATTTAGCTGACGCTTTTATCCAAAAAGACAATAAGTGCATTTCCACATAGAGATGCAAACTCAGAAGAACTATGGGGGCTATGACTCTGCTCTATGGGGAGCATGCTGTTGATTGACAGCCTTCAACCAATCAGGGGTACGTCTGCATGGATGTACAGGGAAGCGGTGGTGGGCGCTCTGATTGGTCAGTGGACCAATGGACCATGTGACTTCTGTCCAATAGAAAGCTAGCTAGCAGCTCTCAGTATTTATGGAAACTTTGACGGTAAATCAGTGTTTTTAGTGTTAATTTGTTAATTACAGTAAACCCAGATAAAAACTGTTCTGTTTGCCACAACCGCCCTCATTGTCCCACCTACGACCTTCCTCTTTCACCTTGGTAACCTGGGCCCCCCGACCCCCCCTCACCTCCTCCTGACCCCCTCTGACCCCCCCCGACCCCCCCCCGACCCCCCCCCGACCCCCTCTGACCCCCTCCCTTTCCTCTGTGCGTGGTTGCTTGGGATGGGAACCACTGTGCGAGTAGGTGGAGCTACGTAACGTCCACAGGCCTCGTCCTCCAGGTCCAGGGACACAAAAGGCTCGTGTCGCCGTGAAGAAGATCTGAGAGAAGATGAAGCTGCATGAAGAACATCGACTGCAGGAGGGTTTCAGCGACTGAGAGAGAGCTGCTCCTCAAATGAGGCTTCTGACATTTAGACTCATGTGGACAGTGGTGATAAATACTCTCATAGTTATTATATTATTATATTCATTCTGTGTGCAGAAGTAGGATGTTGTCTTTCTCCTAATGAGGCGGTGGACGTCTCCCCAGGTGAGAAGGTAAAGAGGCGGGAGGTGGTCCGTGTGCTCTTTTCCTTTGGTCCGATGTGACAGGGTGTGAGTGTGTTGAAGGTCTGATGATGACGAACTCCACGCAGGTTTCATATTTCACTTTAAGTGCCTACTTTGACGCTGGTGCTCTCCGATATTTCTACTTCATCATCATCATGTCTTTGTATGTGTTGATAGTTTGCTCCAACCTGCTGCTCATTGTGGTTATCTGCATGAACAGAAGCTTACATGAACCCATGTACCTTTTCCTCTGCAGCCTGTTTGTAAATGAGCTGTTTGGTAGTACAGGGCTGTTTCCATTCCTCCTGGTTCAGATCCTCTCAGACATTCATACTGTTTCTTATTCATCTTGCTACCTGCAGATTTTCTGTTTGTACACTTATGGAAATATAGAGTTCTTGAACCTGGCCGTCATGTCTTATGACAGATACCTTGCCATCTGTTGTCCTCTACAATATAACACTCGTATGACCCAGCAGAAGGTCTCCGTGCTGATTGCTCTCACGTGGTTCCTCCCGGTGGTCGCTATCCTCATCCTCATCTCACTGAGTGCCCGTCTGAGGCTGTGTGGGAACGTCATGGACAGAGTTTACTGTGGAAACTACTCGGTGGTGAAGCTGGCGTGTTCTGACACCAGAGTGAACAACGTCTACGGACTGCTGTACACCGTGGTCTCCATCCTCCTCCCTCTGGTTCTCATCCTTTTCTCCTACATGAGGATCCTGAAGGTTTGTTTCTCTGCTTCTAAACCCACCCGACAGAAGGCCCTCAGCACCTGCTCTCCTCACCTCGCTTCCCTGCTCAACTTCTTCTTCGGCTGCTGCTTTCAAATCCTGCTGAGCCGCTTTGAGGCGGGCGGCGTGGCCCCCGCGCTGGGGGTCGTGTTGTCGCTGTACTTCCTGACCTGCCAGCCTCTCCTCACGCCGCTGCTGTACGGCCTGAACGTGTCCAAGATGCGCCTCGCGTGTAGAAAGCTGCTGCTCAGGGAGACGTGTGGAGGGCTCGTGTGAGAGGGAACATCCGCAGGGTTTCTCCTCACGGGAAGTTCAGCTCAACCTGAGAAACGCACACGAGTCCAAACTGTACTTTGTGATAGCGACGCTCGCTTTATGTTTGAATAATTCTACATGAAGCAAACGTTCACCTCCATGAATCATCAAGATCTTATAACCAGATTCTGAAGGTATAAACAAACAACATTGAATGAAGGGATCTGGTCAACATTCTACCAGTGCATCAAGTGACACGATGTAAAGACATAAAACATACTAGAATGTAAAATGAGTCATTTGATGGTTTTACAGAGTGATGTGATATTAAAATATAACCATCAGGGTTTTACCTGCAATAAGGAACCTGAAGTCAGGTCCAATGTTCCATTACATCACTTATGATTCACATTGTTGTGCAAGATGTTAAAACCAGAATAAAGTAATCGAGTTTTGAGATGAATAATGATGTAATACTTTGATAATTCAGTCTTTTAGTCTATTTATTTTAAAACAATTATTTTGTGAATGTCGAAAGAGGATTTTTTTGTTTTTCATGTTCCAAAATAAATAAATAAATACAGAGACATACTTCACGGTTCATTTGGTTTTATTGCCGCTCACCAACCTTTAAACAAATAAACATAAATATGTATAAAAATAAGTTTAACCACAGAGTGAAGTGACATGTGATGTGAAGGGGAACTTCAGACACTCACGGTTAGAAATAACTGAGACAAAGGAGCTGGACAAAAACTCCAAGCCCCAGAATGCATTGCTGCAGTCAAATAAGAGCACTTTAGACTCAAAACAAAATCAGGCATTTCTTCTTCTGTGGTTTATATTTACTTTGATTAAATATATAATATTATAAATAGCAGATTTCCTCTGAATGGACTGGTGTTACAAGATAAAAGGATTAGAAAAATAAATAAAACACAAATTAAATAATTGTTTCATCCTCTGAAATCACAAACTATTCTCATTAAACTAAATGTTTGCTAGTTTTGGTGTTTTATTTGATTCTGTTGAATAAACAACAACGAGCCTCCGAGCTTCTCTTTACCCATCATGCTCTCTGCCGTCTGACAGGATGTGACATCACCAACAGAAAACACCTCCCAGGGGGCGGAGCTAAACGCTGCGGCGAATCAGCTTGTTCCTTTCGGGCTCCAGGAACTCGTCCAGCAGGGCGGCGGTGACCCTCTGAAGCTCCGCCTCCAGACGGGACACCTGGCTGATAATTGGAACAAAACTAAATAACAATAATATTGACAACAATACAAATGATGGATAAACAGTAGTAATATATATATATTGCTGGTATAATGTACACGTAATGGTACCACAGCTGACCCGTCTCCCGGCGCGGCGCAGAACTCGGTGTAGTATTTGATTTTGGGTTCGGTGCCGCTGTTTCGGAGCGTCGCCACGACGCCGTTCTGTAGAGTGAAGGTGATCATGTGACTGCTCGTCACAGGAAGAACCTGCACAGGAGCACGACGCGGTTACTCCAAGTGCTTCTACAGAACTTCTACAGAACCTCAGGGACGGATCGATGGGCTGGTACCGATCGGAGGTCGGGCCGACTGCTGTCGTAACCCGTGGTTACGTCCCTGACGTCGACAATCCGCACGCCGCCGCACGCCTTCGGGTAAGAGGCCTCGCCATCAAAATTTCTGATCCGGTGGAAAATGTTCTGGATGGTGGGGGGGTCGTCACAGACCACGTAGGAGGTCCGAGACACGTGGTGACCATACCTGCAGACAGGAAGTCACAACGGAGACAGCTGTCAAAATAAGAGGATAGAAGTGAATAAATAGAAATAAATGGCCCCGAACAGAGAGGCGAGGTCTTTGGAGACGTTTGTAACGTACGTCTGGTAGATGTTGAGCAGCTGCTGCTTCAGACTCAGGTTCTTGTTCTTCAGGTAGACGGCCATCTCAGCCACAACCGCCGCTGAGCTCACGCCGTCTTTCTCAGGAAGCAAACTGCCACACAGGAAACCTGAAGGCACCAAGCAACAGCTGGTAAGCAGCTCTTTAGAGGGACAGGAAGGCACTGATGAGGTCAGCGTGGTTTGGTGTCTTAGACCTCAAGCCTCCACTGAGGAATCATCTCACTCATCTGAACGAGAGCAGCAAAAAACAACTTTTTACCAATCGACTCCTCGAAGGCAAATAAGACGTTGTTTCCTGTTTTTGTGAGTTCGTGTATTCTGTTGCCGATCCACTTGAAGCCAGGAAGAGTTTCCTGTAGAGCAAATTCCATCATCATCATCATCATCATCATCCTCCTAACCGATGGGACACCTTCTGAAATCAGTGACATCAGTGGAAGGGCGTGCTGCTTCCTTCTCTCTCACCTCGAAGTGGAACCCCTCAGTGCAAGCTACGGTCTGCAGGATCCTGGAGGACACGCTGGTAGACAACATGTAGACCTTCTGGGTGTCTGCAGGGTCCGGATGAGCCTCCTTCCAGTTAAAGAACATCCACCAGCCCAGCAAGGCAGCCAGCTCGTTTCCCGTGAACACCTTCCAGCCGCACCTGGAGGCGCATGGCGGGCACAGGTTAGCCGCTGACTCCGCCCCCCTCGCCGGCCTCTACGCGCGAAACCTCACACGAACCCGTCGGCCTTCTCAGCGACGGCCAGCCGGTCGGCGTCGGGGTCCGTTGCCAGGACGACGCAAACGTCCTCCCGCTCGGCCAGTAGAAAAGAGAGCGCCTGCAGGCGAAGGAAAGCACGTTAACGTTCCAGGAGACACGGGTCCAGGAGACGGGACGCAAAGATCCGGGTCCTACCAGGACGGACTCCCCCTCCTCGGGGTTGGGGCAGTGGACGGAGGAGAAGTTGGGGTCAGGGTCCTTCTGCTCGGGGACGGGGATCGGTGGGGCCAAACCGAACGCGTAGAAGGCCTGCTGGACAAAGACGTGTCCCACACCATGGAAGGACGAGTGGACGAACCTCATCGAGCAGCTTAAGTTCAGATCTCTGAGAGACAAGAGACACATCAAAGATGCAAGAAGTGTTTCTGAGAAGGACAGAAGGACTAAAAAAAACTACCCCAGGACAACGAGTGGAGGACTACCCAGGGACAACGTCTTTGAGGGACTGGTATGTTCTTCTTCTCACCTGTGGAAGCAGAGGGAGGAGACCTCGTCCATGTAGCAGGTGTTGATGTGGTTCAGAGGATCTGTCCTCAGGGAGCATCTGTCCACCAGCTCCTCGTCCCAGCAGGAGGAGCTCCAGGGCTCCAGCTGCTCCTCGATACTCTGCAGGATCTCCTTATCGTGAGGCGTGGAGATCTGAGCGCCGTTACACCAGTACACCTGCAGAGGAGGACAGACGGAGATCCAGCACAGGAGATCCTGGAGGACGCGTCTCCTGTTCATGGGCTTTGCTGACCTTGTAGCCGTTGTCCTCTTTGGGGTTGTGCGAGGCGGTGATCATCACTCCGGCTGCGGCGCCCAGCTTCTTCACGGCATACGACTGCAGACACACACGTTACCACGGCGCTACGACACAGGAAGTGATGCGCTAGCGTTTCCTCACCACGTACGGCGTCGGGACGAAGGAGGAGAAGAGGTGAACGGGAACGTCTCTGCTGAGCATCACGGCGGCCGTCAACCTCGCCAACCTCAGAGAAGAAGAACAAAGGAGCGGTTCAACTGCTTCATGTCCGTGAAGGATGTGCTTCATGATACATTTAAGGACCTCGGCTTTCAAAATAAAAGCTGCACCATCAGACGATGGAGATTATCTTAAGAAACTAAATGCATCCGCAGTAATGAACCAAAATAACGTTCATTGGCTCAGAGGGGGGGGGCTTATCCAAGGGCCCTGTTCCTCGTACGTGGTTCAACTAAAAGACTCGATCAAATGTCCCATTATCCTGCTCAAAGTAACGAGATGATTGACATCAAAGGCGGATCAGACGCCATCAGGATCATCGCGTGTGGGAAGAATCAATCCTCGAAACACGATTCTCTAACAGTACAACGGAAAATAAACCGGAGAGGAGACTCATACGAGGAGTTCAAGACCATAATCTGTATATTTGAATCACTTCTGTCGTATGAATTGAACTTATTGTACGTGGTTCCTTCTCCCAGCAGCGTTCGTAGACATTTTGACCAATGGATATCCAGAACCTTTCCATAACTTTTGTGAAATTCTGGTAAATATACATGAAAAAGTGAGAAGATGTAGTATTTAAACTAGGGCTGTCACCATAAACGTCTTAATCTACACAATTAGAATGGCTGAGATTAATGTGACTTTAACGTTGTTGACGTAACTTTGTTTACTTCCGGTCTGAGACAGGAAGTAGACAGGAAGTAGACAGGAAGTAACGAAACGGCCGCCAGCTGCAGTCAGTTACTTCGGAGAAAGCAAGACGGAAGCTCAAGATGGAGCTTTTTTCTTTGGAAGTAGAGCTGCAACAATAAGTTGACGATGTTGATTCTGAAATATCGCTGACTCAGAGCTACGAGGCCGCGGTCGCTTCCATGCTCCTCAGGGACAAGAAGACGTTTATCTAGTGAACCATCAGTGAACGGAACAACAGAGTCGTCGTTTCACAGCATCTCCACGGCAACGCAGGGACATTTAGATCATGCTGGAGACACGTCTTCTCCACGCGGCAAAGTTTAGCTAAAAGCTAAGCTAGCTAACCAAAGTAACGCTAGCCGTGTTAGCTTAGCGTAAGGTTTACAGTCACACTGTCATGTTAAATGCAGCCTGTCTTCTCGTTTGTTCTGGAACCCTCAGAGGAACCGTCCAACGTTCTCTCTGGACGCTTCATCAAATAAAATGAACTCAACTGGATTGAACCATGATGCAAAATCTAACACAACACTTCAGTGTGTTGGTAGAATGTATCAGCTGATTTTAAGTGACTGTTTAAATGTTCCGGCTGGCATCGTCATCCAATGAAAACAACCTCAACTCTTTCCGTCCACGTCGGCCTGCTCTGGAGCACCTTCCAGTTTTGGGATGTGTTGCTATGGTGATTTTGCCAAACTTGCTTCGTGGAACCGAAAAGCCGGCTAAAATGATACGGCTAACCCAGTTAGCCACGAACGAGGAACGGGGCCCGGGCTACATGTCACATGACAACGAGAAACAGGAAGTCAGAGGGTCTCTTTCCATTGTGTAGTCAAGACACTTTAAAAGAACTATAGTCAGTAGAAGTTTATCCAAGTGACGTCATCACAGGGAGAAGCGCCGCTACCTCTGACTGGTGCAGCCGCTGTCCTCCTGTCCTCTGGTGTCGAAGCCCACCACCACTCCTCTGCTGCCCAGGTCCACACAGCACCTGCACAGGTAGGCGTGTAGACCCTGAGGGACGGAGAGAACTCATGTCTTCACGTGGCCTCAGAAGGCCGCGCCGCCCCCCCGCGGTCTGGCGGCTCTGACCTGCGTGGACTGGATGACGGTGAGGTCGTTGATCCGGGTGAATCCGGCTCCCATCGGCGCCCTGAGGCCCGCCGTGCCGAAGCTCATCCTGCCGCAGAGCCTGGTCCTAAGGTCCTCCAGGCGGCCCGCCTCCACCAGGGACCTCACCTGGGCCCGGGTCCTCCAGTTCTGCACCAACCAAGAAGAACGCATCACAGTGTGGTGTGTTGCACTACAGGGACACACAGGTTCATAGTGTGTGTGTTCACACCTGCAGCAGGAGTTCAACTTAAAGGATAAATATATATATATATATATATATGATGATAAAGGCTTTACATTCTGTCTTCCTCAGCTCTGATCCTGACGTTATTGTTAAATGACCAGCAAGTCATCAGCCATCAGAACCAGGGTCACATGTGTAATAACCACAGAGGTTTCATCCATGCACGGCCCTCGTTCAGAAGCTGCTAGTTCACCCCTCGGGACAAAGTGAATAACACTGGGCCCGTTGGTTTGGTTTGGATGAAGGATTCTGGTCGGGTTGGAACCCAGAAGCTCCAGAAGCAGCAGGAATGGGCCGTTTTAGAACTCTGCGGTGTGCTCGGTCCCAAGGTTCTGTTCAGTAAAAGTAGTTTAACACCACCAAGATATTACAAAGCAACTATAATCATCTACACAATGACATGTATTAAACCAGTATGGCTAATGTCCCTCCCCACATAAACTCCCTGATAGAAGTGCTAAATGTGAAGTGGGGGAAGCCCGCTCACCTTGTCCCAGCTCAACCACTGCTGCACCGCCTCGTCCAGCTGCGGGTCGCCGGTGCTTCGGAACCTCGTGTTCATGTCCCCGTTAGCTCCGTTGTTGTCCCCTATCGTGAACCCGGACAGCAGCTGATCTCTCCGGCTCCTGAACCTCACGGACAGGCGTTAAACGGCTACCGGAGCTCAACTGTCCGACTCTCCGAGTCAGGCCTTTAACGTCACACGGCCGGACGACTGTTAGCTACACGCTAAAGCTACAAAGCCGCTAGCCACACGGGGGCAGCACTGCGCCGAACACAACCCCCGTTATTTCTTCTTCTTTTTGGCGGGATACCGCGATAGTAGCGTATACCGCCACCTACTGTACAGTGTGTAAAGGGATTTATGGAGAGGCTAGACAATTAAAAATAACGAGGAGATATATATATATATATATATATATATTATATATAGTTTAGATTCTTTTCATTAGGCCTGTTTCATTCAGAAACATAATGATCCTGTCTCTTTGCATCACTTGTTCCTCTAGTATATAATTTATAATTATAATCATATTCAGCTTCAACCCCTTGCTATTTAATTCTGACTTTATTATTTGTCTTACATTTTAAAGAAGCATGTTCAATATCTTCCTTATAGGACCAGAGGAGTCGCCCCTGCTGGTCACTATGCAGCTTTAACACGCTTTCTCTGGGTTTTAACATAAAATATAATATAATTTTAAGCTGACTCTTTGGCGCACACATTGATTTATATATTTCTGTCCACAGGGGGCAGCAGAGCTTCATGTAAACCCATTATGGACACAATGCCTCATAACACAATGTCTTTATGATGTGTTTAGGTACAATTCAAGTCTAATCAATGCCTGTGTGAAGAGTACAGATGTGTCTCAGCAGGGCATCTGTTCTAGTCTCTGGAGTCCGTCAGCTGGCAGTGGAACTGGTCCCTGAAGGCCTCCAACAGGTGGGGGACGGCCTCCTCCACGCCGACATCTCTCCGCAGCTCGGCACTCAGAGACGTCACTCCTTTACCCACAATGCCGCAGGGCACGATGTGGCCAAACCACGACATGTCGGTGTTGCAGTTCAGCGCCAGGCCGTGAGAGGTGACGTAGCGACCGCAGTGGATTCCTACAGAGGCAAGAAGAGTCTGACATTTGAATATTTAATGATGACGGCTTCAAACACCCTCCTGGGCTGATTTAATCAAAGAATATTACTCCCACCGACTCAGCCCGATAAGAAGGCTTCAGCTGGAATGCACAGTTCTTTAAGAGATGAATCCGTACAGATGAAACCACAGAGCGTAAGAATCAAACCACACAAAGATGTCTCATGGATGCTACCGATGGCACAGATCTTGTTGTCTCCGACCCAGACGCCGGTAAGAGGAGACGAGGACGCCGCCACGCCTAGCCGGCCGCACGCCGAGATGACGGTCTGCTCCAGCTGGGACACGTACCAGCGCACGCTCTGAGGGGGGGGGGGGGGGGGGAGGAGACCGCAGCCTGTGACGCACGCTCACACGACGCGACACACAGACTCTGAATCAAACCTCACCTTCTTGAAGCTTCCAAGGTGGAGGACCGGGTAGCAGACCAGCTGACCTGGCCCGTGGAAGGTGATGAGTCCGCCCCGGTTGGCGTTGTGCACCTCGGCCCCCAGCCGGCGGAGGCCGTCCAGCAGGGGGGGAGGGTATGGTTTGTGGCGGATCCCGGTGGTGTAGACCGGAGGGTGCTGACACAGCAGCAGAGCGTGAGACGGACCGGACCGGTGGCGCTCCACGTAGACCTGCTGCAGACGCAGAGCCTCCCGGTAGGAGACCAGGCCCAGACGCACCACCTCCACCGCCGGCCTGCCGCCCCCCATCCGGGACAGGAAGTGCTCCGAGGACACAGAGAAGCAGACGTTCGTGGTCCTGAGGAGGCCTCCAGCTGAAGGTCCAACGTTAGAGATAAAGACATTCAGCTAAATCATAATGAACTTATTTCATTATTACATTAATGCAATAACATTAAACAGGTTCATTCAGCTATTAAACAACAAGTAAACCCATAACATAGTATTCAATTAACAAATACGGTTTAGCTGGTAAATGAGCCATAATATAAACTAGTGCATTATATCCACTTGTTCTCATGTTAACTTGAAGGGACTTTTGCTTCGAAAAAGCATTTAATACTTTAAAATGTAATACTAAAAGTATATATCTTATTGCGATAATAAACATTATAAACATTAAAAATTGAGGGTAGTTTAACTTCACTGACACGGTTTTAAATCCCTTTACACGGCTTTATTTGACCCTGAAGACTTCTTCTCCAGAGCCGTCCTGCAGCGGCTGGTCGCGCTGCTCGCCGCCATTTTTCTTCTTCTTCTTCTGTTATTCCTTCTTCTTCTTCTTCTTCTTCTTTTGGCGGCGGCCTCCAGCGGAAGGCGCAATTCCGCCCCCTGCTGCGCCCGAAACAAATAACTAATACATCTCACATTTTGAAATAAATGATTTTGCGTTTAAAGTTAGTTTTTATTCAAAAGACTAAGTCTTAAATGAATGAGTAATCACTTTAGAAAGCGACAGGCTGTCTTAGTTTTCCACTCAGAAGACTTGAATCCCCATGAATAAGACTGTCTTTCTGCAACATTAACAGCTTCTTGTAACCCGAAGGAACACATCATTAATCCTGCCTTGACTGATGTGGGATGTTTTACGGCCTCAGGCCCTTCGGCCTGATTCACCCTCTTCACTGTCTCTGCAATCGTGATTTTATTCTGCACCAATAAATATTTAACATTTATGCCAACCGTTTAACATAATAAGAACATCTCATTCATACAATTCAGTGTATATATATATATATATAATATTCAGATATCACCACCATACTATTAAAAATATACAATATAAACATTATGAATATTAAATTATCATGAAATATAATATATGTGATATATAAAAATATAGGTATTAGTGTTGTTATTATTAACAATGTTTTAACTTTTTATCGTGAGAGTAACGTTTTCTTAAAAAGTACATATATTTCATTTTTTTGAGGGGGTTGATGACTGTTGTGTGAAAAAGTCAACAGGTTTTATCTGTTTGAGGAGCTGCTGAAAGCAAAGAAGTAGTAGCTCACCTTTTATTGGTAACCTCACTGTTTCTGAAATAAGGCCTGACTGCTTTGTTCAACATTAAGCCCTGATTTAACTGCACTACAGGCTGAGTCCTTGTTTACCTCAAATATGCACTTTATCATTTTAAGGGCTATCCCAACGCTCTAATGTATTTTAGGACGCTAAAATGATATTATATGTCAATCATTCATCTTTATCAGTGATTGGCCAAACTGTTTCTATGACACGCCTTTTGGGAGCATGCAGCCCAGCTGAGACATGCGAAGAGGACGTGCATAAAAAGCATTAAAAAAGCATATTTTTATAATTTACAAATATTACTACATATAGTCCATGTTTCAAAAACACAAATACACAAACATTGACTATTTATTAAATGTATTTTTAATAAAATAAAATACAATAATAATCTTTCTTCTTCTCAAGGTGGGGCCGCGCCCCATTGCCCTCTAAAAGGAGTTTAACTCAGGTGACCTGAAGAGACTTTCTTTGGCTGTTCCTTCTCTTCCAAATCCAACGACTCTCCTCATCCAATCCGTGTAACCTGCCGCCTCCGAGCACCTTTCTCGCTTGGTCATGTAGTCGTAGGTAATGTTAAATAAACAAAACAACGTGAAAGTAAACGCATTTTATTTTGAAGTCGTGCCGGAGCCGGACGTCAGAGGGAGGCTCGCGCCGCGGTAGGTGGGCTGCACGCGCGTTCACTCTGCGCAGCGGGGCGGGGCTTGTTTTGAGAGCGGACCAGAGAGAGAAGACTCACCAGGGAAGATGGCGACCGCGGGGTCCGCCGAACGGCGCGGTAGACCGGCCAAGTACGGAACCGTAGCTGGGTGCGGGTCCACTTCCAGTCCGCCGGAGAGGGAGCCGGAGCAGTGTGCGGGGAGGCGGCCTAGCGGCTGCCCGCCCCCCGCCCCCACGGCCTGTCGACTCCGCCGGACCCAGAGACGCCCCGGCAGCGGAGAGCGGCTCCGGAGGAGCGAGCCCGGGAGAGGGAGCTGCGCGGCGGGCAAGAGGGACCGCCACCCCCGGGAAGGTCAGTGTGGTTACCGGGCCGTTTGTTTTACCAACCAACGAGTGGAGTGTAACTTTATGATAAGTTTGGTGCGGCAGGAGGCCTGAGGACGTTAGTGGACGTCACTCAGTAAAAACTCATTGATGACGTCATGAACATGTTTTACGGTGTTGACAAACTGACCTCCAGTCAGCTGGGCCGGACACACGTGACCAAGAACAGCAGTAAGAACTGATCTCAGGTCTTCTGAGCGGCTTCTTTCAAGCTTTAAGTTTGATCTATACACTAGTCCTTAATAACTACTATAGTGGACTAGTTCACCACTATGTAGTACCACTAGTCCTTTCATAAGTACTACTATAAGTGGACTAGTCAGGACTAGTTCACTACTATGTAGTACCACTAGTCCTTTCATAAGTACTACTATAAGTGGACTAGTCAGGACTAGTTCACTACTATGTAGTACACACTAGTCCTCTAATAACAAGCACTATAGTGGACTAGTCCAGACTAGTTCACTACTATGTAGTACTGTAGTGGACTAAGTCAGATAAGTACGACATTATATAAATACGGTATACTAGTATTTTGTAGAAGAAGCTGACCATACTAGTTAAGTTAATGCACCAAATATGTGTCAGTAATACTTCTTGTACACTTATATATTATATATTTCTATATACTTATTTAATCTTTTGTGTTTAAAAAGTTGAGTTTTTAGTTGAATTCTTTACTTTCATTTTTGATTTAATGCATATTGATGTTTTTTCACAAATGCGTCAGTATTATTAACTGTATTTCTGTGTATATGTTCATATACGTTCATATCTATTCTTTTTGTCTTTTATCTTGAGTAAAACAATATTTTACTTCATGATGAATAAAGTTCTCTTTTTTCATCTGAGAATGTAGTGTTTATAATATTTGACTTCTCCATACAGACATTGATTCATAGCTTCTGTCTCCTCTGGTCCTCAGTAAAATAACATGTAAATAAATAATAATAACAATAAACAATCCTAATGCATCATGGGACTTTATTCTGTGCAGAGTGTTTCGTGTCTCCGGCCATCGTCACTAAATGTTGTGATTCTTCCTCACCACCAACTGGCAAACACAAGGTGAGTGCGAATTCCAGCGGTCCCTGAAGGCAGCAGCATGGTGCGTTCACTGACCCACAGAGGTTTGTGTTTCAGCCGGGGACCGAGGAAAGAGAGGAGGCGAAGAGGAGGACCTGTAGAGACAAAGATGTACCAGTAAGACCTGTGTCAATGGGATAATGTGTGTGTGTGTGTGTGTGTGTGTCTGGTCCTGTGTACATACACAGGACCAGACACACACACACACACAAGTCATTTTAACACAAGTCAAAAGTTTGTGTTAAAATGTAGGACCTTCTGCTTTGAGCCTCTCGGCCTTCCTTCTACCAGCTCTAAACCGAGGTGCTGTCAATCTGAGCTTCTTGAGGCTGAACTACTGCATTTCTCCTTCTCTTGGTCCTTCTGTCCTGGGGGGTCCTCATGAGAACGTTTGGTTTCCTCGACCCCACTTGAGAAATATTGAAAGTTCTTGAAATGTTCTGGAGGGACTGACCTTCCTGTTTTAGAGTTGGACTGTAGTGGAATAGATGAATTCACTGTGTAGAACACAGCTGATGCTCTCACACATTAAGAAGGCCGCTAATGAACTCTTGACTCTGCTGGAGCTGGTTGAAGGAAGGAAAAGGGTCAAAGCAGAAGGTCCAACATGGAAAACACGTTTTGCTTTGTTTAACACATAATTCCATATGTGATCCTGTATAAATAATTAAAAATAAAGAAGATGCCTTGAAGGAGAAAGTGTGTCCACACTGTTTGTGAGGAAAGCTTCTGGTTCCTCAGGGAGTTCTGTCGGACTCGGAGAACGAGGAACCTTTCAGCAGGAGGATCAGAAACATCTCCGCCTTCATCAGGAAAACCAAAAACTCAGTGGCCGTCTCAAGGTGAGGTCAGCCGGTCGCCGTGGTGACGTCCCAATGTGACAAATGGCTGACGTTTTCTTTTTCTTCTTCAGTGGTGCTCAGAGGAGTCAGAGCTGCAGTGAACCAGTGGAGGACCGAAGATGGAAGACGAAGGTCGTCACCCAGCCCGCCATCATGGACAGAGTGAGTTCCCCTGGTGACATATGACCCGTGTGTGGACTCCACAGGAAGGGACCATATACGGAGCGAGGGGAACGTACAGACCTGTCAATCATTGTGTAGCCCCGCCCTAAAGCGTCCCCTGCTTCATGGTCTGTTGGACTCTAAATGGACCATCATTCACTAAATGAACATCATGCTGCACTGAAGAAGACTTGAAACTGAGACCATGAACTCATGTTTACTGAGGGAATAACGTGGAGTCATGTGCTCATAATGTTCCATATGGAGGTTTATTGATCAGCTGATAGCGATTGTTCTGTGTCGTCTTCGCTCCTCCAGGTGGGCGTCAGTCACAGCTACGCAGCTGGGATCCTCCTCTCCTCGGAGAACAGCCGCTCCGTCTCGGCTCCGATCACCGCTGACCGCCGGCTGGCCTGGCGAGCCGTCGTCTCCTCCACTGCGGCCGCCACGGCCCCCCCGCACCCCGAGCGCTCCATCAGCCCCGAGAGCAACGACAGCATCTCCGAGGAGCTCAACCACTTCAAGCCCATCGTGTGCTCGCCGTGCACGCCGCCCAAGCGCCTGCCGGACGGCCGCCTGCTGGAGCCCGCCGTGGTGAAGTCCACGCCCAGGAACCTGACCCGCGGCCTGCAGAAGGCCACCAGCTACGAGGCCAGCCCCGCGGTGTTGCAGAAGTGGAGGCAGATCGAGCTGGACCGCCAGAGCCTCAAGACCAACTCCAGGGCGACGCTGACCAGCCCCGTCAACGAGGGGGGGCGGGACGGGCTGCGCGCCGCCAACAAGAGGAGGCTGCTGTTTGAGCCGCTGGCCGCAGACGCAGGCTCCTTCCAAAAGCACGCCGTGAAGATCCGGGTCCCCGCCATCCGCTACAGCAGCGAGGCCGGGCTCAGAGGGAGCTCCGACCTCCGGCCCGCAGTCGGCGCCCCTGAACCCGCCGGCGGTGGGTTGCTTTTCAGCCAAAAACAGTCCTTTTCACCGTATACCAAGAACTCCAATTTCCAGTCCTGTAAATTGGTGCCGAAGGCCTCTCCGAGTCCCAGGAAGGAGTCCGACAGCAGCCTTCACAACCAGGCGTTGTCGAGGAGGGGCACCAAGCGGGAGCAGAAGACCAAACACTTGGACTCGGAGCGGGACGCGGAGCCGAAGAAGAGCCGCTCGCTGACCCAGGAGGCCTTCGACGAGCGCTACGTCCGTCAGATCCAGCAGGAGCGCCAGGACCGGGCCGTCGCCTTGAGGCTGCAGAGACAGTTTGACCGGGAGAACCAGGCGGACGACCGCCGGAGGAGCCCTGAGCGGTACTTCCTGCGATCCTGGATGTCCAACCAGAACCTCCGACTGAGGCGCGGCCTGAGGAGGTCCCGACGAATCAACAAGAAGCACTAGCGGGCGAGTTGTGTGTGGACATGAACAAAGAGCTTCATGTATGCAAAGTGACAAAAGGTTTGAATGTTTCACCAAAACTCTAAAACTCTAAAATGCAGAAATCTGAACTCTCATCACGTCCAAAATCTATCGACTGGTATTAAAAGAGAATTGTTGCTTTAGAACCTGGAGGGGCTTCTGGGGTTACTCGTGGTCTGGTTCTTGAAGGTCTCTGGGGCTTCTGGGTTTACTCGTGGTCTGGTTCTTGAAGGTCTCTGGGGCTTCTGGGGTTCTCGGAGGTCTGTGCCTTTAGGAGCCCAGTATCTCCTCCCACCATGTCACTGGTCCAGTTCTTCCAGTCTCAAAGTTTGTGGGAAGTTCATCGCTGTGAAGCTGTGGATTCTGGACCGCAGAGACTTGTGGGTAATGTAGTCTCAGAGCCGTCCCACCACGTTTGGGTTGGAGAGAAGATCAGTGTGTTTGTGTTTGGGGGGAAACTGCAAAGAGAAGCTTTAAGGAAGAGACAATGTTTTATGTCTAAAGAGTGAAGACTGAAACATGAATGCAAATATTCTAAAGCTCTGAGATTAAAGTCCCAAATCTGTGAGTGCAACTTTATAAACAATGGTACAACAACAACAACAACAACAACAAGGTTTAACAGCGAGTTTACATGAGCAGCTGTGGACTTTCTTTAGCTCTACATTCATGTTATTACAATATCTGAGACATTTTACATGCTATATCATGTAATAATGTAATAATACAAAGTAATACACATCATTTAATGACCGTTAAACGTTGATCCTTTAAGTTAAGACGTGAATCTTAAGGACTTTTTAAACTGAAAATTCACTGCGATAATCAGCAGGAGACGAATCCATAACGACATCTGCTGCCAACGCTTTTAAAAGTCTATTAAAAGTCTCGTAATTGATGCATTTCAACTTTTACAATCGTATATTGTTGCTGTTGAGAGAGCAGATAAGCAACGGGGTGATGTATCTCTACTACAGTCTGATGGTTTTACTTCATGTATTCAGTACTGCAAGCTGTACTTCATGTACTTGTACTTTAATGTGAATGCTGCTTTGCTGTAAATCATTTCTTTCACATTCCTGCAGTTTACAGCTCAATCAACTTGTGTTAAATCATCCTGTTGGGACACTTCAGTCAGGAGGAGTGGACTTGTCTTCATGTATGAGATGATTATTATTGTTATTGACAGAGTTTCAAGCTTTTCTCTTTAGAGATTCTGAAGGGCTTTCTTTTTTTAAACTCTCTCCAACACTGATATGCACATTTTGTACTGTGAGCGTTTGCTGAGTGCCAAACAATCAGAGAGCGTGTGAATAGTTCATATTCAGCTGCTCGGAGGCATCACACTCACACATCGAGACGTGTGATGAGACACCGACTGATGACCATTGTGCTGCCAAAGTATCATCCGTATAATGAGGATAATCTCTGAGAACACAACCTACCAACATCACTTATTCTGCCAATCAATACAGAATATGAGTCATTTCTGAAGACACAAAGTGTTGAAAACATCCTCAGGTTACTTTTCTGTTCTTCAGTGATTTATGAAACAATAAACAAATGATCAATCAATAAATGATCTGTTTCAGTCCTGAACTAAATATACACTTAGACTAAATAGTTATATAAGTTGTATACATAGTTATTGTATCTCATATATTATATATAGCTGTATTATAATAGTATAAAACCATAGAGATTCCTCTCCTAATGTTTCTGAAGATCATGTTGGGCTGTTTCAAAATAATATATTGTCAAATGATGCAAATCCAGCACTGATGTATTAATATTTACACAGTAACCATTGAATAAAAACTACAAGTAGTAAAATGTTAAATGTTTAAAGTGAGTGACTAATATATTATTTCTACATTTCTGGTGTTTTATTGCCCTTCATTTGTTTTGTTTTTTTAATTGCGCGGTGGGAAAGGAATAGAACGCGCGCACTATGACGCGCAATGTGAGTGGCTCGGGCACGCGGGCGCGATAACGTGCCATACCACGTGGTCTTTTCACGTGAGCCAATCAAATGCGTCCAGATCACAGGTGCCGCGCTCTTAGCGGAAGAGAAGATGTCTGCTGCGAGGAACGGAAAGAATGGAATTCTGGAGAAAGTGAGTTTAAAAACACACTAAACAAGTGTGATAGTTTTGGGCCGGATGTGAAGAAATGCCCCCCCCCCCCCACGGTACTCAGGCTATAAGAGCGGGAATTCAGCCTCTGTGAGCCGGCCAGCTTCATCTCGTCGGTGCTGCCGTTATCCAGCGGAGCCAACGCTAGTAGCCTAAGCTAACGCTAGCAGCCTAAGCTAACGCTAGCAGCCTAAGCTAACGCTAGTAGTCTAAGCTAACGCTAGCAGCCTAAGCTAACGCTAGCAGCCAAAGCTAACGCTAGTAGCCTAAGCTAACGCTAGCAGCCTAAGCTAACGCTAGTAGTCTAAGCTAACGCTAGCAGCCTAAGCTAACGCTAGCAGCCAAAGCTAACGCTAGTAGCCTAAGCTAACGCTAGCAGCCTAAGCTAACGCTAGCAGCCTAACCTAACGCTAGCAGGCTGTATTCGTGATAAAATAAGCGGAATCCGTTGATTGACGTTGTGCTCGTTTCCAGTTGCTGCAGACAAGAGACCAGACTCCATTTTGTTACTTCTTAAAGTAACGTGTTTTTATTTCTGTCGGCGCACGTTAAAAACAGTGACGTCATCCATGTAGAACTCAGTTTAGATATAAAGGTACATAGAGCACATTCCAGCTTTATTGTGAGTTAGTTTCTCATCAGAATTTTTCCTTGGTAATTTCTATTTGGTTGGTTTGATACATTAAGTTAACAATAAAACATGTTAAGATGCTTACTCTTTTGCTTATTTGTTACCATATATTTTATGTGTACTTAGCCGGTCTATTTGTATTGATCCAAACCTATTTGGTACATGTTCTATACATATAAATGCCTAAATAATACAATACGTCAATGATGGTGAGAAGAATCAACCTCAGGGAAAAAAGTGTTATGTGACTGAATAGTTGAAAAAAGCTAAAATGTCTGAAACAGGAAGTAGTCCTGCAGATGACTAATATTGCTGATAATGATGAATCCTGTTGGAAATGCGTTTCAGTGGCGCATTGATGAGAAACCAGTGAAGATTGATAAATGGGACGGAGCTGCTGTGAAGAACTCTCTAGATGATGCAGCGAAGAAGGTGAGCTTTTATTCTGAAGGGTTGTCTGCTATCATCAGTGGTCAGTAACCGATGATGATGATGACGATGATGACGACCCCCTCCAGGTGCTGCTAGAAAAGTATGGCTACGTGGAGACCTTTGGACTGGTGGATGGTCGTCTGGTCATCTGCACAGTCTCCTGTCTCTTTGCCATGTTGGCTCTGATCTGGGACTTCCTGCACCCCTTCCCTGAGTCCAGACCGGTTCTGGCATGCTGCGTCATCTCATATCCTTCTGAGGCCCCATGACACCCCCCCACCCCCCCCTCTCAGCCCAGGTGAACAGGTCCAAAGGTTTCACTTCTGAGGTTCTGATTCCGGGTGATGATCCCACATATGACTGGGTGGTGTGAGTGACCGGTGGTGTTGACTTCCTTGCATATATCAGGTGGAGCTGGTGGCCCTACATATGACTAGGGTTGGCTACAGAGAACTGGTGCCATGTTGGTTCCTATAGGACCGATATCTACCCAAACGCTGCGCTCATCTTGTTCATTCCTTTCGGTGTCTGACTCTATTGAACAACTTTATTTACTCCGTCCTCGCAGCAGCTAACGTAGCTAAAGTAGCTAGCTAGCATCTCCCTTCCATTTATAGTCATTGAGGTCAGTGTTTCCCCTCCAGAAATAAAGTTATTTTGCTGTGCACGGAACTTCTGCCCGATGCACACAGGCAGACACCAGAGGACACAAAGCGCGTCCCAGTGCTTTCTATAAATCGGTTCAGGCACCGAGTCCAACGATAGCCATCCCTACATTTATTGGGTGGTGTTGGGAGTCCCTTTATATATGAAGGTTGGAGTTGTCGTGGTGTCCTTCCTTAGCTCCTCCATCACCTACTTCATCATGATGGGCATCCTGACGCTTTACACCTCCTACAAGGAGAAGAACATCTTCCTGGTGTCTCTGCAGAGGGACCCTTCAGGACTGGATCCAGACCACGTGTGGCAGCTGTCCTCGTCCCTGAAGAGGTGAGGACAGTTACCCAGAATGCACTCTGATGACCCACAGACGTACATTGGGTGTACTTACATGTACTTTGTTTCAGGTTTGATGACCAATACTCGCTAAGAGTTTCCTTCTCTGACGGGAAGTGGAGGAACTGTCGCGAGGCCGAGTTCACCAAGTCGGTGTCTTCGTTCTTCGACGAGAACGGGACTTTGTCCATGGACCAGTTTGAGAAATGTGTCTCTAAACTCCACGACACGCTGGCCTCCGACAAGAAGACCAAGTAACCAGTGTATCAGTACGTCAATACACCAGTGTATAATAAAGCATTTCTCCTCCCTCACATGATGTCATCTTAAAGCTCATGATGCGTTCAAAGACACTCAGACAGTCAAAGACTCAATGTCAGCTGCAACAAGCAGACTTCAAAATGAAAAATTCCCTAAAAGATCCTGGTGTCTGATGTTGTCTTCGGTTTCTGGACATCACACCACCTCAGATCCACCATCCGCCATCTAAAATCCCCCATTTAACACAACATGACATCACTGGTGGGCGCAGCCTCTGATTGGTAAAGATCCAGAATGTTATTAATGTCTGAAGCTTTTCTTTAGCATCTTTATGATCTGTGTGAGTGAGTGAAGCCTTAAAACCGAAAGTGGTAACTTTACTCTGAATGTGTTTCCTTTTTTAAGTTTGGGTGATAGACCCCCCCCCCCCCCCGACCCTTTGTGCAGGATACGCGGTTTGAAGATGGATGGAAGTTTGAAGAATTAAACATGGAGATTGTTACAGAAATGTTTGTTTGTTTATTTAATTCCTCCAGCAGGTGGCGCTGCTGTGCTATTCAACGACAGACTCCATCTGTTCACTAATACGCAGTATATAAGTACAATAGTAAGAGATTTGACGATAAATAGATATAAAAGCATCAGTTAATTCACCTAAACCATTTATTATATTTGTATAAAGATGCTGCTCATTTGACTTTATAGAATTTAAAATTCATCATTGGTTAATGAGCTAAAATTACCAACAAAGTATATCAACATAAGACCATAAAGAGTACTGTGCAAAACTATATATGCTTGCCTGGTTGTGATGCGTTTGATAGTATTAAAGAGTATTGATCAAAGTTATTGAAGTATTTTTCAGGAAGTCTGCTGCAGTACTCAAGTACTTCTCAACATATTTACATTTAATGTTACTAGATTTAATGAAGTGAACTAATAATCCACCTGCATTATTTAAGAATACTCACGGCGGTGTGGGGCGGGGTTAGTGTGCAGGGGGCGGGGTTAGTGAGGGGGCGGGGCCAGGAGGGATCAGACCAGTGTGATGGAAACAGTTGCTGTGTCTCATGGGACATAATGGGGACACATACACACTGACCGGGTGATAGGATGGAGCTTTTAGGGGGACATAGTTCGTCAATAGAGTCAATCAATGATCAAAAATCAGTTACCACTCAGTACTTCACCTAAATGGTGGAAGGAGCTCTGTGATGACAGAGTCTTTTCTGGGGAAGAGAAGTAGTTCAGTCTTGTGCGGGTTGATCTTCAGGTGGTGAGCGGACATCCACTGAGAGATGTCAGTCAGACATGCAGAGATCCGTGCCGCCACCTGAGTGTCCGAGTCGGGGAAGGAGAGAATTAGTTGGGTGTCGTCGGCATAGCTGTGATCGGAAAAACCATGCGAGTGAATGACGGAGCCAAGAGAGTTGGTGTAGATTGAGAAGAGAAGGGGACCCAGGACGGAGCCCTGAGGAACTCCAGTAGTAAGAGGACAAGGTTCCTACACAGATCCTCTCCAAGTTACCCGGTAGGTGCGACCATCAAGGGACGATGAGAGAAGAGAGAGCGCGGAACCTGTGACCCAAGTTCCTGAAGGGCAGAGATAAGGATCTGGTGGTTTACTGTGTTGAATGCTGCAGAAAGGTCCAGAAGGATGAGGACGGAGGAGAGAGAGGCGGCTCTAGCAGCGTGGAGTTGCTCTGAGACAGCGAGGAGAGCAGTTTCTGTGGAATGGCCTTGAAGCCTGACTGGTGGGGGTCACGAAGGTTGTTACGGTGGAGATAGGAGGAGAGTTGGTTAAAGATGCACGTTCAATCATTTTGGACAGAAAGGGAAGAAGGGATACCGGTCTGTAGTTGTTTTCTTCAGAAGGGTTGAGGGTGGGTTTCTTCAGGAGTGGGTTAACGCCTCCTTCAGAGAGTTGGGGAAACAGCTAGATAACAGAGCATTGTTAATGAGACAGGTGAGGAATGGAAGAAGATCTGGGGCGATAGACTGTAGGATGTGGGATGGAATGGGGTCGAGGGGACAGGTGGTGGGACGGGCAGAGGTTACCAAGGTAAGAACTTTGTTAGAAGACTTTGTTATGTGCCATAAGACTTTGAGGCCGCAACTCACCGCTGCAGATTCAGCAATGGAAGTTTTGGGCATGCACCCCTCTGGTTCATTGCCCTCTACCCCACAGGACCAGGAGAGAAGCTCTGGCGAAGGTTTGAGTTGAACATCTTTTGGCCTCCTCCAGTCATTCCCAGTTCACCTGCACTACACGCTTGGGTTTATAACGCACCACCAGATAATGATCAGAGTGTCCAAAACATGCAACTTCTAATTAGATACGATTACATAATCGATCATCAATCTTCGGCCTAGAGGACTCTTTGAAGCACTTTAACCTTTGATGCTGTAATTCATTTAATTTCTCTGTTCTGGGACTAATAAAGGATTTTCTTATTTCTTAACATTCTGGAGAACACAATTCATGAGCTAATATGAAAACCTTTGGTCATTGAGTCATTTCATCTAATGCAACCCTCACCCAGGTGTTGAGGGCAATTGCATCACTTGATTATTAATAAAGTCCCTCGGGTCAAAGGTCACTTCAGCCTGTCAACACGTTTGTCCCAGAGGCTTCTTCACATTAGCCACAGTCTCCACTAATTCCCTCTGAAGCAAATTAGTCCGAGCGGTGAGACCAATCAGCCCGAGCAGACCTCACTGGTTGTACGGAGAGCAATAATGACCTCAGGCCGCTCTGAGACAAAACACACATTGGATAACAACTCTGGAAAAGTTGGATATGTGTTGTAACATTCAGACTCTTAAAAGTGCAGGGATCCACAATTGTGTCACAAGATATCAGACAAAACCTGTAAAACCTTGTTCCTGTCCCAGATCAAACAGCTTGTTGATACAGCTGTGATCAGCACGTTAACAACTTGCCAGCCAGTTGTGAGCGAGTTGTCCAGCAAGCAGTGATCTACGATTGGTGAACAGCGGTTCAGGTGGGCAGTACTTGATATATACTGGGATTCTGTCAGAATCTATATGGTGATATGAATACTGCCCCTCTCCCATCAAGCTTGATCAACTGACTTTTACAATTTCTAGGTCTAAATCTGTCTCTTGGATCCGATCGTTTTATTTGACGAGTGTGACTGCCCCTGTCTGTAATCAGTACCCTTTTGTACCGTTGTTCCTCGAGAGTAGACTGCTTGATGCAGAGCATCTGGTCCCAGAACAGGAGGGGTATCACTAATAAAATAAAATGAAACATATTGAATTGCTTGTTCAAGAGTCTTGACACCCAATGGCTACCTCCTTGTGGGAGAATAGTCACTTAGGAGTCCTGGTGGGCAAATGTGTGGTAGCTCCTGTCGTCAGCGTGTGAATGGATGTGAATAATGACCAATATTGAAACAAGCACTTTGAATCCATTGATCTTCTGAACACAATAAGACTTTACGTCATACGGTCCAGGTCTTCTCTTTGGTCCCGACCTTCAACCTTTTCTGTTTGGGTGGAACCACAGTTACAGGTGTGAAACTACAGATGCTCAAATCTGACTTTTATCGGTCTCGATAATGAAATCTGTGCTTTGGGTGTGGTCCTAAACCGAATATTGTCAAGCTGTGTTGACACTATCAGCGACAAATGGAAGGAAGTAGGGAACGATGACTTCACTTATTCCACAACGATAGGACATAGGGGACGAGGACGGGGTAGGGTGGAGGGTATGACCCTTCGGCCACAAGGACATTATGAGTACAGGAAGGACGATGAGAGGGTGAAGCGACAGGTCACGTGAGGTCATGGAGGTCTTGGGGTTGAGGGATGGGGTTAAGGTCAGGGAGGACGATGTAAAGACGAGGATGTCGTGGGGGCGAGGATGTTAAGGTCAGGGAGGATGAGGTGAAGACGAGGACGTTGTGAGGAAGGGAAGGCAATGTAAAGATGAGGAGGTGCTGGGGGCGAGGACGACGAAAATGTAAGGGTGAGGACATCTTGAGGTCAGGGAGGACGATGTAAGTGGGAGGACTTTATGAGGCCGGGAAGGACAACGTGAAGGCTAGGAACACGTGAGATCAGGCTGATGACAGGGCGTAGGTGACAACAACAACAGGATAATGATACTGATGGGATTTGACGTGATCTGATTGGCTCGTGTGGGACCTGACAAAATAGGTCCATCCGGATAGTTAGGCTCCTTACTTGTAAAAAGATACAGAGGGACAGCAGCAGTCTGCAGTTGATGGACAATGAGTCATGAGGATGTCATCCCATATTTTTTCGTCCTTTAAAAAGAATGTTGAATTCAACTTCATCTTACTTTATTCTTGGAGCTCATGTGGGGGTTGGCAGTTTGAAGTACTTATATTTCCTGTTAACTTTAATGTTATACATTGTCATAGTCATCATCAACATTGGTGTCATTGTGGTTATCTGCATGAACAGAAGCTTACATGAACCCATGTACCTTTTCCTCTGCAGCCTGTTTGTAAATGAGCTGTTTGGTAGTACAGGGCTGTTTCCATTCCTCCTGGTTCAGATCCTCTCAGACATTCACACTGTTTCTGCTCCACTTTGTTTCCTGCAGATTTTCTGTTTGTACACTTATGCAAATATAGAGTTTTCTAACTTGGCCGTCATGTCTTATGACAGATATCTTGCCATCTGTTGTCCTCTACAATATAACACACGTATGACATTTAACAAGGTGTGTATCTATATTTTCGTCATATGGCTTTATTCCTTTGTGAGATGCATCATAAATCTATCCTTAAGCATCCGTTTGAATTTTTGTGGAAACATCATTAACAGTCTGATTTGCAGTAACTACCTTGTTGTTAAGTTGGCGTGTTCTGACACTCAAGTGAACAACATTTACGGACTTTTTGGTGTGGTTCTCGCTATTTTAGTCCCCCTGGTTCCAATCCTTTTCTCCTACATGAGGATCCTGAAGGTTTGTTTCTCTGGTTCTAAACAGACCAGACAGAAAGCCGTCAGTACCTGCTCACCTCACCTCGCTTCTCTGCTCAACTTCTCCTTTGGCTGCTGCTTTGAAATCATTCAGAGTAGGTTTGATATGAGCAGTGTACCGGGAGGGCTGCGTATCGTCCTCTCTCTGTATTTTCTCATCATACAGCCTCTTTTGAATCCCATCATGTTTGGATTGCAAATGTCACAGATACGAAATACATGTAAACATGTCCTTTGTCATAAAAGATTGAATTGTTGCAGAGATCCCACAGGTTGACATAAAGTTTTACTAAACCAATTTAAATGTCTCGAACTGAAATTTTTGTGTATCGGTAAGACACATTTATCAAGTTAGTGTCAATTTATTCTGTCTTTTGCAACTAAAATCTCTGCGTTTGATCGACAGAAGCACAAAAAAAATCTACTGACAAGGTGGAGTAAGTCCACAATGCATTGCAGTACACTCGGTTAGTGTGGCTAGTTTGTCACAAAAAAGAAAAAAGAAAAGAGGCGTTTCTATAAAAGCTAAAATAAACTTGGCTCTTAGATTTGCTCATTTTAGAAACAGTGGGGAATGTTGACACTTTTATGCATTTACAGTGGAGGAAATAAATATTATAATCCGTGACTGTTTTTTGACAAAGAAATACATTTAAAAAATAATCACTCAATTGAATACAGACACTAACCATGGCGAGCTGGTACGTCATAGGCGGGCGACGCCGGGACCAGGACGCTCGAAAGGCAAAACCATTCATCTCTGAAAGGCCGAATCAAGTGCCACGGGCACATTCGTAACCGGAGACGTTCCCTCTGAGGGAACTCGAGCTGCGTAAAATGCTGTGGGAACGCCAATACCCACTCCACCATCCGAGCAAGTGACCGTGATGTGAAGTTAATGCGCACCCTCAGACGAGAGCACCTGTGCTCCAGGCGTAGAGTTAAGGTCTAGACGATAAAATCTCACGTGTGGGGAGAGGACCAGCCTGCCGCCATGCAAACGTCATTCAGCGATACTTTTCCTGACAAAAGGGCTTTAGAAGCCGCCATACCCCTGGTAGAATGGGCCCGGACAGCCAAAGGTGCGGGCTGGCCGGCCGATTCATAAGCATGTGTGATGGCCTCAACCACCCACTTGCTTATCCTCTGCTTAGACACCGGGCCCCCAGTATTGGGAGGCCCGAAGCACACAAACAACTGTTCAGAGAGCCTACACAGGGCGGTCCTGCGGACATAGAGGTCTAGGGCTCTGACTGGGCAGAGGAGGTTGAGCTTCGCCTGGTCCGACGTCAGGAACGGGGGAGGACAGAATGCCTGCAGCACAATAGGCCCGACCGTAGTGGATGGGACCTTAGGAATATAGCCGGGGGAAGGTAGTAAGAACACCTTCACCATACCGGGTGCAAATTCCAAGCACGATGGGGCTACCGAGAGGGCTTGCATATCTCCAACTCTTTTGAGGGAAGAAATAGCAAACAGGAAGAGGGTCTTAAGAGCCACATACTTCAATGCGACCTCTGCCGTGGGCTCGAAGGGAGCGGGAGAGACCCTCAAGTACGATGGCCAGGTCACAGGACGGAACTCTAGTGGTGGCTGCTGGCCTCAGGGTGCCACGAAGGAAGCGGGATACCAGTGGATGTCTCCCCAGAGAACGCCCATCTAGTGGGGCATGGGTTGCCGACAGGGCCGCCACATATACCTTCATAGTGGACGGGGATAAACTTGTGGCGAAACGTTCCTGCAGGAACTCCAGTACTGAACCGACTGGGCAGTTAACTGGGTCCAGCTGTCGTTCCCCACACCAAGTGGCAAAAAGCCTCCATCTACCGGCATACGCCTTGTAGCGGGGGCTCTGAAGTAGAGGATGGTCGCCACGACCTCGGTCGAGTGACCGGATCCTAAGAGGCGGGTCACCTCGAGGGCCACGCCCATGGTTTCCATAGGCGAGGGTGAACGATGGACCCTGACGCCTGAGACAGCAGGTCCAACCTGATGGGGGTCTCCAACGGAGGACCTGCGAGGAGCGACAAACGGTCCGCGAACCATACTCGGACCGGCCAGAGCGGGGCTACTAGCAGTAGGCCACCGTCCTGACGGACCCTCTCCAGAGCCCCTGGGAGCAGAGCAACCAGGGAGAACCACAGAGGACAAATAGAAGTAAAAGGTCCACCTCGGCACGGCCGAGGTGTCACCAAAGGTGTTCCACCACAACGGGATGGAGTCTCCAGTCCCTGGCCCTTGGCCCCTGTCTCGACAGGGTGTCTGCCCCCTGGGCCAGAGCTTGCAGGCAACACAGAGTGACCTCGACCAGACGGCGCTGGTTTCCCCTCGGGGAGAACCCCTTGGCCCTGAGCCACCACTGCAACGGTCTCAAGTGTAGGCAGCAAAGGATCACGTAGGATGCCGCTGCCAGAAGACCTAGCAGTCTCAGAAACTGTTTTGCAGTGGGTGGCTGGCCTAGCTTGGCCTGCTTGACTGCAGGGAGGGTCGAAACTACTCGAGCGGGAGACGGATGTGCCCGCGTCGTGGTCGAATCCCAAATAACGCCCAGGAAGGTGGTCCTCTGCACTGGGGACAGCACGTTTTCCTGGCGTTGAGTCTCAGCCGCCGAGTAAGCCTTGCCCACCAGAGCCGAGGTAGTCCTCAAAGGCTTGGTGGACAGCACCGGTGTCCTTAGCGACACGGCCGCGGATACATGGCCCGCCAGGGCCTAGCCTCAGCTAGAGACGAGTACAAAGCCGTACGTAGGTCGTACACGCGAGTGGACACTGGTTTCCGCCAGGACACCCACACCTCATTGTCGGCCAGCTGATGTGGAATCTGTCAGCGGCTCGGGTGAGGACCACCAGCGGTTCTTGGGCTGCAGCGGGGGAATGAAGCGCCTCGACGTCAGCCTCCAATGCCCCCTCGAGGGCTAGCTGAGCGTGCTCCACGCCCCAGCAGACGACGCATATAATGAAACGGGTGCAAGGGCGGGCACACTGTACATACCGCTCAGCCATTACTACTAGTCAAACTTCACACGCACTAGATGAAGGCACAGAGATGAATGCCTTTAGCGCCCGGGTCCTGGCGTCGCCCACCTATGACGTACCAGCTCGCCATTGGTTAGATTTCACACGTGCTTCATGACGCGGTCACGCAGAGGCGGTCACGCAGAGGCGTTCCCACAGCGTTTTTACGCAGCTCGAGTTCCCTGAGAGGTAACCTGATTACTATCCAAGGGATAACTTTCAAAATGTTTCCATTATAAAATGGGCGGCATCATAATGGGAGCAGGTTTGCACTGTGTGGGTAGTCAGCGTATTATTAACCCGGGCTTGACATTAACATTTCTGCTCACCAGCCACTGTGGCTAGTGGTTTTCCAGTTACTAACCTCTCAGCAATTTCATTAGCCCCTGCTTAAGACAAAGACAAAAAGAGTAGCTCATTGCATATAACATCACAGCCAGTGAAAGCTATGACCATGACCCGAACACTCAAAATTTGACGCTAGTTCTTTCCTACGATTGATTTTAAAAAGTAATGTTAATTCATCCATTTCAATGAATCAACATGTCAAATCCCATGAATAGATATAAAGATTTACAAGTGTAATTACCAGAGGTGGGAACAAGTCACTGTTAGGCAAGTCACAAGCAAGTCTCAAGTCATTGCCCTCGAGTCCCGAGTCAAGTCGAGTCAAAGACGAAGCAAGTCCCAAGTCGAGTCACAAGTCACAGCCAACAAGTCTCAAGTCGAGTCACAAGTCGTACCATTTTTGTTTCGAGTCATTTCGAGTCCTTTTATTATAGTGGGGACGGGGAACCCTGGGTGATGGTGCGCTGCCTCACAGACCTAGACTACGAAGGGAAGGGTAACGGTGGATCGACTGTGACTGTGTTATAGTACTGTAACGCTCACCCCAATGCTGCAGCGTAAATAAGGAGGCGATGACTGGCTTGCAACTCCGCTGCATTTATTTATATAAAACAACTCAACTTCGGTCACTGTTGGCCGTCACCACGCCGAACGAACACTTCCGCATACACGGCCCCCCAAAACTCGGGTTGTCTCGCGTAACTACAGCTGGTAACAGCATAACGTGAACACATGCAACATCTGCATAACTGATTAACTAATAACTTTAACTCAGCTCATTACACTACTTTAAAACGGACGTTGACATAATGTTGACGAGGATTTCCATCGGAGTCTGAATCCGGGTTAAAAAATCCCGATTTTTGTAACCATGAACGAGCTGTCTCGTTGATACGGTCAAATGGACTGCAGTGATTGGATGTCGTTCAGGCAGCGCGCTCTCTGCATACAGGTGGCGCACATTTTTTTGACAGATGCAGATAAACAGAGCGGCGCAGTGGTGTGAAAATGTATTCCCCCAGTTTTCATGGGAAGTAGCAAGTCTTCTTGAGTCAAAAGGCTCGAGTCCAAGTCAAGTCACGAGTCATCGGTGTTCAAGTCCAAGTCGAGTTGCAAGTCTTTGTACGTTTTGTCGAGTCGAGTCTCAAGTCATCAAATTCATGACTCGAGTCTGACTCGAGTCCAAGTCACATGACTCGAGTCCACACCTCTGGTAATTACTGCAGGAAAGTTACTTTAATGCAAGAAAGTAGACGACGGTCGGGCAACTGGGGCGATGATGAAAGAGCTTTTATTGCTCCATTTGGAGATGTTGAGATGGGTTATCTTATTGTGAAAGGTCAGCCCGGCTAATTGACCAGCGTTAGCATCCTTTTACAGACTGGTTAGGAACATTTTAACTTTCATAACAGTATGTGGCTCGAAAGGTAGTGAGCTAACGCTTACTTTAACACCGGTAAATCACAAATACGTTTATCAATAGTTTAAAAACGTGGGCCTGGGTTTGGAAACAGTGACGTTAGCTGGTGAAGAAGTACTTAATTATCTTTGTCCGTTTAGTCGCAATGCGACTTAGCAGGACGTGGTTGGCGTTTTTCCTCTTAAGGTGTGGCGGTTAAACTGCTTGCGGCGCTTAACTCTGGGATAATTCACTGGCTTGGCAAATCTTCATAGCTCCAGCCAAAGTAAGATCAGTTTCTCTCTCTCACTTTTTGGTCATTACTCCCAAAAACAATTTGATCAAGAATCATTGACTCTCTAAGTTCTCCAAAGTTACACATTCTAACTTTTATTCTCAAGTCTGTTACAAAGGCATCAAAACTCTGTGGATGTGTGATCGAAATACACAATTCACTGTTCAAACGTCTCGTTCTTCTTTTCCGAACAGTGTTCATCAAACTTTTCCACAACTTTGTTGAAGCGTTCACTTTCATCCTCGTTAGCAAACACAAACGTGTTGAATACTTCCACAGCTTGAGGTCCAGCGCCTCTGGCTTGGTATCCCATCCGAGGGCCTGCAGCTAAAGCTTAAATTGTTGTTTAAGCGTCCTCCATTCACAATCCACATTTCCAGTCCCCTTCAGAGGTTCAGGCGGCTTCAAATTTTCCATAACTTCTGGTGGACCCCACACCTGATACCATGTGATGTTACTGACTCAAGCCACAACTCAAGTGTTGTACAAGTACTTTTATTTCCATTTCACCGTGCTCCACACTTCCCACATGTAGTAGCATTTTTGTAGTAATTCTGTCTTCCTGTAACCTGTTCCTAGATGCTCTATTTATGCACCAACCACAGGTGCCACCCCCTAATGGTTTGGAGTTATATTTTACATATCATTACAGTGGGTATTATCAGGTTTAAAAAAGCCTGTTAGTTTTGGCTCTTTGGGTCTACGCCACACCCACGCAATTTTGTTGTGGCGCTCAGGTCTGCGTAGCTGGCCGGTATCCACGCCGCACCCGCAACAGTCAGAAAGCTACAGACAAGTCTGGCGCAAAGTTGGTGCAGATCTGCATAGTGACTGCTGCCTGAATCTGCTGATTCGAAAATGGATATGGTTACACAAAAATGTCACACTTAATGGCAAAATATGCTTAATCAACTTGAAATAGCACGAGAGCTCCACGTTGTTCTGTTTTGAAGTGAGGAACGTAACGTCCCTCCAGTAGCTCTTCTGCTGCTGCTGCTGCTTGTTACTCTTTATCCAGCTTGACAAGCTAGTGTTAGCTTGTTAATAACAGCAGTAAAGCAGTTAGCAAGACTAAAGACACGTTCACAGGGCTCTCAGTCACTCATTTCAGTCTTTAGTCAAACCTTCCCTCAACACATTTTGTCACACAAAAAAAAAAATAGGTTGCATAGGTTCAACCGCCCCGTCGGCTCCAGGGGAGCGTCCGCCCCCGTAAACCGTAACGTCCGCGCCACCCTCTGTCGACCATATCGTCCGCGCCACCCCAACGCCCCCCATGTTAACCGTATGTCAAACAAAAATGTCACTCCAAGGTTTTTTGAAAAGTTGTGAGCTCTGGTTTCAGAATTCCTTTGAAATCTCTCCTTTAGTTAGCACGTGTTTAGCAATCTGTCTTTGTTGACGGGACATGTACCCCAGTTATTCATGGTAGTTGTAATTAAACCTCTTCTTAAGAAACCTACTCTTGCTCAAGAGGTGTTGGCTAACTACAGACTTATCTCTAATATTCCCTTCCTCTCTAAGATCCTTTGTATTCTGTAGCAAACCGTAGCACTAACAAATGGTAGCACTTAAATTGTACTTATAATGGCACTTTTCTATATCATGTTTTGAAACTGCTTATTTGATGAAAAATGTACTTTCTTGTTACTTGTTCTTCTCAGTTTGTATCTCTATGTGGAAATGCACTTATTGTACGTCGCTTTGGATAAAAGCGTCAGCTAAATGACATGTAATGTAATGTTGCAGAGACTAGAACATTTGATTGGTTTTATGGGAATCACACTCAGATCACGTCATCAGATTAATCCTAGTTTGTGTATGTTAACCACTAATGTTGGTCCAATGTTCTGTGCTTGGATCTTTTTTTTTTTACCCTCTATATCACATATGTCAAACTTGCACCCCGACGCGGCGTCCAGTGCGCCCCGTCGGCCATCTATTATATAGAGGTCTTACCAGACCTTGAGCTTTTGTTTTTGTTTATTGGACAGTTTGTGCCACATCTTTTAAGAATGCTTTTCAAAAGAGTGAAGGATTAAGAAAATATATATAATCAACAAAAAACAAATATGAAGGCAAAATACTGCTTGAATAGTGATAGGAACAAGGTATTTTCATGTTATTGAAACTGAGGCAATAAACTACAGTATGTTACATTTTAGGAGAGACAAGACTTTTACATATGATGCGTATTTTTGTCAAATTCAGTCCGTACATTAAGGGATTCAAGAGAGGTTGGCAAGTGAGAAAGTATAAAGATAAAAAGATGCGCAAAAAAAAAGGTGCTCTCTTCATATCAAATCTGCCTTGCGCTATTTCAATCAGGAGAGACTCGTTTAATAGTAATACAATAATTTATTCCACAAGCATAAAATATGAATTGTGCAAGGTCTTTGGCGATTGGACTCCATCACGAAGTACTATCCCCGAAGGCAGGGATAGTGAGGTCCAATAAGCCCAATCCCCCTGGAGTCCAGACACTGGTGGAGGTGGTGTAAACAATAGCAGCAACCTGATGACGAACCAGGAACAACGCTGATGCCAACTGGAGGTGACAGGGGTGGAGGAGGGTCGCTTCAGCTACACGCTGAAATGACAGCTGACAGCCAACAGAGAGGAGAACACTTTTAAAGATTGACAACGACAACGTGATTGGCTTAAGGAAACCGTGTGTAGAATCTGATTGGTTACTAAAATGTGCCCGCCTCCAATCAGCTGATAGAGTAATTGCAAAGGAGGCGAACAGAGTGAGACTGGTTGTCTTCCTGACTGAACTTGCGCTTAAGCTACATTTCAATCAGGAGAGACTCGTTTAATAGTAATACAATAATTTATTCCACAAGCATAAAATATGAATTGTGCAAGGTCTTTGGCGATTGGACTCCATCACGAAGTACTATCCCCGAAGGCAGGGATAGTGAGGTCCAATAAGCCCAATCCCCAAAAGACATTTATTTTCTACGAATAAGTAAATAAATAAATACCTTACCCACTGCCGTAGTGAAATTCCTAAGCAAACGCCAAAAGTTAGTCATGACTGAAGTTAAACTTGCATGGGTTGATGTCAAAACAGAGGTAAGAGATCTGGTGAGTCAAAGCCCAGAATAGGACGTCGCAATGGACTGCCGATCGCCCACCGGGTTTACCAGACTGAGACTTAGAAAGAAGGTTACCTGGATGGGTCTTACGAAATCGGCCCCAGACCTTGAAACTTGTGTTGCCTTGCTGGGACTTACGCACTCGGCCCACAAACTTAGGATGATGTCATCTTGCTGGGACTTACACCTTCGGCCCTCAACATGGCAACGATGACATCTTGCTGGGACTTACACATACGGCCCTCATTAGAATGATGTCACCTGATGGGTCTTACACATTCGGCCCCCGCCATAGTAAGATGACATCTTGCTGGGACTTACACATACGGCCCTCACTTGACTGATGTCATCTGCTGGGTCTTACACAGCCGGCCCCCTCCATAGTAAAGATGACATCTTGCTGGGACTTACACATACGGCCCTCACTTGAATCATGGCATATGGTGGGTCTTACCCACATGGCCCACAAACTTTGCATGATGACCTCCTGATGGGACCCTACGGCCTCTCTTCCAAGGGACACTAAGGAACCACGGCGGTCCACTGTAAGGGGACGCTGAAGTGACCTCCCCACATTGCCAAGGGAATACACCACCACCACCAGTTATATGCATGATTGCCTGTTCTTTTACCGCTTCAGGGATCTTGCAAGTACCGTGTTATGGTCAGGCTGGAGGAACGACGCAGCAGCCGCCGCCGCCGACCACCGCCCTGTCAGCGGTGAGCTTGTCACTCACTTGGGTAGCTGCTGCAGCTCTAGCCCTTATCTGTATTGAGCGTGTGTAGGACAGCCTCTAGTGGAGCTTTGAGCATGGGCCAGGTCCGGAGCCGCATGGGCGGCGATAGGAAGTCTGGAGACGGGAAATTGCAGCGACATTTCGCAACCTGCCAGTGACTCGTTCCCGGGGTGAGCGCTCAGAAAACGCAGGTTAGCTCTACCTCCAGTGCCGGTGCGCAACCTGCGAAGATAGGGGGGGTTTAAAATGCTTAACAGTAGCTAAAGCAGATAGCAGCTGCCATTCGACGTGCTAGTGCAGTTGCTACTTCCTAGAACTGCAAACTTGTCAAGTTGAGCCAGATTACCGAGTCTAACCCTCCGGCGTGCAAGGACTTCTAGGGACACGAGAGAAGATCCCCTGCCTATATTGTGGGAACCATTTAGTGCTGCAGCACCCTGCATGAGGAATACTGCTACATCGGCAACCACCCAACGAAAAGAGCTTTCCTGAACCCAACTTACCATCCTCGATGTTTGTGACTGTAGGGGTTGCCGCAGTTCAACGTCCCATTAGTGGCAGGGATGAAGAGGAGATACCTTTGTTTATAGTTTGACGTAGCTGCCCCTAAACGAATGCCTTGCGTACTGTAGATACTAACTTCCTTAAGTGGACCATCTAATATTTCAGCCAGCTAAGAAAAGAATTTTAACCTTAGTTGATATTAATGCTGCACTCTATTGTCACACTAAATGCAATCATCTGAAGAAAGGAGGCCATGGTCTAGCCAGCTGTGGCTCTGACTGAACCTCCCCAAAAAACGATGGCCTGCATTGTCTCAAGTTGCTGATCAGAACCGCTGTTGTGGCGGTTACCCTAATCATATGAAACCCCTGCCATCCATGCTCTGTCCGTACCGATCCTGTTGCCAGATTCAGTTTGCAAAGACGCCATGTCCTGCTAGCAGAACGGAAACGCAGGTCCGCCTGAGATGAAGCATATGGCAAAAGAGCCTCTCACTCTAACGCAATCTCTCGTCAACATGCTGCGAGTGTAGTTTAGCTTGCATGGTGCTGCAATGCAGCTCCATCTTACGCGCACTTGTGTCGATGACTCGTCCCAATTAGTGTTCCTAAAAGGGGCCTGCACGTGCTTCAAAGAACTTCACTGCCAGCACAGTGGAGCAACGTCCCTTGTTGAAGACGACCCAGAGAACGACGTCTGGTGTGTGAAAGCCGTTTGTTTGTTCATTTGTTTCCGCTGTTCGCGGACATATTTGTCCCGTGTTCTCCTGCAGAACTATCGGACCCCTTAACCAGCCACCCGACGTTTGCAGAGATCTCCCGCCATGAATTAGAGTCCCTATGGGTGTCCTTGTAGTTTGCCAATGACTGGTTGAATAAGTGGTCCTATTTCCACATTACTTCCGACAGAAGCTATTCAATCTGATTAATCGCTTAGCATCCTTTAAAATGCCGGTATTATGCGAAAAGGATGGATGGAAAGGATGTTAGCCAACCAATCGCATCCCGCAAGAACATTGGTCGCAAGAGGGTGGAACCAAGCACGCCCCTGCGTTTCTCTGAAAAGCAGGACCATAAACTAGGCTTTAGGACCTCATACCCGAAGATTTCTTGCTGCCGCAATGACTGTTCCATGTCCAAAGCAGGTGGTTGACGCGTCGCTGACAGGCCATCGGAGCTGGGTAACCCAATGCCGCACGGCTAGAGACCGCAGTTGACTGTCGAGAAAGTAGAGTTCCTTGAAAGCTTCCTGTCCAAGTTGTTATTAACTTCTTTTGCTTGAAAGCCTTGAAACCCATGTACCTGCATACAGACATACCATTATTTATTTTATTCTATTCTATTGCTAGTGGTCCTGTAGTGTATTTATTTATGCTATATGTTGAGGATTAAATATAATCATGCATGCTCACGCTAGACTGCAATTACACTTGAACAATAATTGAATACTAATAACGAGTGGAGGCTGTGTATGACCCGGATCACACAAACATGTTGATAAAAAGGCTGCACACACTCTCAGGGTCACGTCCATACATGGGACGGGGTGACCATGGCTCACACGCAAAACATCCTTAAAATGGAGTGAACCTGTTGCTAAAGAACTGCACGCACTCCCAGGGTCAAATGTAGATAAAACAGAATATTGAGACTAACATGTCTCACACACACAAACTGTCTCAAGTATGCAGTGAACTCATGAACAACAGGAGACGTGATGATCCGAGAGCCTGAAGGGATGGACATCCCTGTGCTCCAATGGGGCTCTCCGAAGGTCATAAAGTGAACCAATCAAGAATGCTCTTAAAGACTTTATATTCCGAGCGCACATTGAATTAAGCGCCCTTTCATTGCTGTTGCTAGACAGATTGAAACAGGTCCGTGCACGTATGACTGCAGGACTGAATACTCCTGTCACAAATAAACATTGTCATATTGCTTTGATTAAAGTCTCAAGTCTGGTCCTTGTTTTGCGTTCACGACATATACATTATCTACATCATAGCCTATAGAATAGTCCAGGTGAAGCCGTTATTCTGCTATGGTCGTGTAGAGGATCCCTTCCTTGTAGTCAATGCGGTGGACTGAGCCTGAGGACTTTGAAAGCTTTACTGGCTTTACTGGTGGCAGAACGATTACTCCCGTAGTTCGCGCTGAGATTGCTACCCAGCTCTGTGAGAGTCTAGCTCATGCTCCCCCTCAGGGTATACATTACATTACACCGCAACAAACAACGCCAGAGCTACGTGCTCCACCGTGGAGCGGTACTTTAAACAGTGCTTTACTTAACCAGACGCTGCGCTAGCATCACATAGAGGACGGCCGGATAAATGCTAACCGGGGTATAGCTTTGCATCGCGGAGCTTCAGCTGAGCGTGTCGTTATGTTAGCAGTTTAACGTGGATGGGGAGCGTCGACTTGCCTTACCGCGTGTTAGCCTTTTGAGAGGCTGCTATGCTGCTATGCTGCTTGCTGGACGGAATGCTGCGTGTTTCCCAGGCGTTGGAGATGAAGGAGATTCCCGTCCTCGATGTCCCGCAGTAGCTGGAGAGCCCGTCCGGGGCGTAGCGCCCGGTTAGCCCGCGTAGCGGGTGCTTGTCGCTCCCTCAGAGAGATCTAACGTAACCCCTTAACAACAACCCGACTGTTTATGCCCTGGCTCTTAATAAAGCACTTGTAGTTTGGCTTCTTACTTATTTGTACTCTCTTGCTTCTTGTTCTGTACCCTCTGCTGAATGCATTTATTGTGCCTTGGATTATATCTTATGGTGAATGACGTTACATAAAAACATAATGGTCTGTTTCCGATTCACTCCGCCCGTCTGCCAGCTGTGAGCCTTACCCACTCACACCTGGGCAGAGGAGGCTTGGTACCGCGCTCTTACGTTTAGCATGACTGCTTCCTGCTGCGCCTCGTAGGCGAGTGCTACTACGCCGGTACCTCGGCGGGCTGCACGACGGCTCAGATTATTGATTTAGTTTCTCCACAATCGATCATCGTCCAATCGGAGTTTGGAGTTTTACCGCAACACTGTGGTGCCGGACCCGCTAATTGAACGCTTTGCTTTGCTTTGCTTTGCTTTGCTTCGCTTCGCTTCGCCTCGCTTCAGCTACACGCTGAAATGACAGCTGACAGCCAACAGAGAGGAGAACACTTTTAAAGATTGACAACGACAACGTGATTGGCTTAAGGAAACCGTGTGTAGAATCTGATTGGTTACTAAAATGTGCCCGCCTCCAATCAGCTGATAGAGTAATTGCAAAGGAGGCGAACAGAGTGAGACTGGTTGTCTTCCTGACTGAACTTGCGCTTAAGCTACATTTCAAAGAAACACCCAAAGAAGAAGTTGAGCAGAGAAGCCAGGTGAGGTGTGCAGGTGCTGACAGCTTTCTGTCTGGTCTGTTTGGAACCAGATAAAGAAACTCTGAGGATCCTCAAGTAGGTGTAAAAAATCAGAATTGCAAGACCAAATAATACAATGAAAGTGTACATGAGTCCATAGATGTTGATGGCTGTCGTGTCAGAGCAGGCCAATTTCACAACAGAAAAGTTGTCACAGAACAATCTGTCAATAATGTTTCCACACAACTGTAAAGATATCATGATTACATTACTGAGAAGAGGGAATAACCACGTTAGAGCAATAAGCATAATAACCTTGTTAAATGCCATGCGAGTGTTATATTGTAATGGATAACAGATGGCAAGATATCTGTCATAAGACATGAGGGCTAAGTTATAAAACTGCACATTTGCATAAGTGTACAAACAGAAAATCTGCAGATAGCAAGATGAATAAGAAACCGTGTGAATGTCTGAGAGGATCTGAACCAGGAGGAATGGAAACAGCCCTGTACTACCAAACAGCTCATTTACAAACAGGCTGCAGAGGAAAAGGTACATGGGTTCATGTAAGCTTCTGTTCATGCAGATAACCACAATGAGCAGCAGGTTGGTACAAATAGTTACAACATAAAAACACATACTAATCATGAACAATAAGTATTTAAAGAGTCCAAGATCAAAGTAAGCACCAAAAGTGAAATAGGAAACCTGTGTGGAGTTTAACATCATCATTATCATCCGTTGGTTTCACAACATTATAATTCAAGAGATCAAACTAGTTTAGATTTACTTTCAGGCTTTTTCTGGACTCACTCCATGAACACATCATTGAGCCTTTGAACAGAAAAGCTGTCACCTCGCACAAAGACACATTCAATAAGATGTTTAGCTCATAAACAACAGAACAATTGGGGACAATGTTTGAATCCTTACAATGATCTGCTATGTAGTCCTGATGACTTTGGAATCGCAGCAAAGCTCTTTCTTTGCTTCTTATAACTCTTCAGGTGAACTGATGTTGCATCATTACCACAGGACACCAACTGATGTCACCAGCTATTACCATATTACAAAGCAGCAAAGGTCTGTTTAACCAGTCTTAATTATTTCTCTCATATTACCCATAGCTGTAGACATCAACCTATATATTGAATAGTCAATCAATACAAAATGTAAATTGATAACTCAGTAATCTTCATTCGTCTGTTTATGAAGGAATAGGTGTCCACTAGTGTTATTTCCATCTCTTACATAGTAGGTGGTGTATGAAATATGGGTAAAAGTGAAAGAAAACCCCCAGACCATCCTGGCGATGTTCGGCGACGGAGTGGGCCTTCATCCCTTGTTTTCAAGGGAGGTCCAAAGTATGGTGCTCTTCCTCGTGGAGGTATTTCCTGAATGAACAAGAAAAGCTGTCAGTGTGCTGGCAACCGGAAGATTCTGGAGAAAGATGTGGTCGAGCAGTTTGTGGAGGGGCTCCTGAAGAGGATCTCGAACAGACCTGGGGCCGGTATTCACATTGGAGTCCACCGCAAGGCCCAGCGGAGGGGCAGACAACATCAACACTTTTGCAGAGAGTGTCTACTTTTTTTAGCCTAGCAGCTAGCTTTCGTCACTCATCCCCCTTCTGTTTGAAATGTGGAGGATTTCCTCTGCACAGTTCTCCGCTGTATGTCGCGCCTGTTTTACTTCCAATGCAAAAAGCTCTTTCCATCTTGAGCTACCACCATGTCTCTCCTGTCTAACTGAAGTTTGGTTAACTGCACTAAAATATTTTATTGTAATAATCTCGGCCACATTAATTGCATAGGAAGGAACGTCACTAGATTAGTCGCAGGGATCTCTGGTGGTCACATGGCATGAAGTAGGTGGGACTGTTGATGATAGGTCCTTTCTCTACATGAAGAGGTATAAACAGCAGATATCAGAGCAGCAGCAAATTCAGTCCGCTAAACATTGTGTTACAAATATTTATCTGTGTGTTGTATAAATATTTTTAGGAAATCCAAAATGTATATTGCAAATATTGTTGCTGGTGAGTTCTCATCTTCGCGTTTTTCAATGAAAGTAGGGAAGCAATGTTAACAGTCAAATTTATCTAATTCTTTGTTATTTAGGAATATGTCTTCTATTTTATATGGGGTTGAAAAATGGGAAACACACATTGTTTGTAGAAAGTAGAACGATGGTAAATTCAACTTTAATTTATTTCATTCTTGGAACTTACATCCAGGTAGGGCCTTTAAGATATTTGTATTTCCTGTTAACTTTAATGTTATACATTGTCATAGTCATCATCAACATTGGTGTCATTGTGGTTATCTGCATGAACAGAAGCTTACATGAACCCATGTACCTTTTCCTCTGCAGCCTGTTTGTAAATGAGCTGTTTGGTAGTACAGGGCTGTTTCCATTCCTCCTGGTTCAGATCCTCTCAGACATTCATACTGTTTCTGCTCCACTTTGCTTCCTGCAGATTTTCTGTTTGTACACTTATGCAAATATAGAGTTTTCTAACTTGGCCGTCATGTCTTATGACAGATATCTTGCCATCTGTTGTCCTCTACAATATAACACACGTATGACATTTAACAAGGTGTGTATCTATATTTTCGTCATATGGTTTTATTCTTTTCTGAAGTTTTTAATTACTTTATCTTTAAACATCCGTTTGAATTTTTGTGGAAACATAATTAATAGTTTGTATTGTCATAACTACTTGGTTGTTAAGTTGGCGTGTTCTGACACTCAAGTGAACAACATTTACGGACTTTTTGGTGTTGCTCTTACCATTCTAGTCCCTCTGGTTCCAATCCTTTTCTCCTACATGAGGATCCTGAAGGTTTGTTTCTCTGGTTCTAAACAGACCAGACAGAAAGCCGTCAGTACCTGCTCACCTCACCTCGCTTCTCTGCTCAACTTCTCCTTTGGCTGCTGCTTTGAAATCATTCAGAGTAGGTTTGATATGAGCAGTGTACCGGGAGGGCTGCGTATCGTCCTCTCTCTGTATTTTCTCATCATACAGCCTCTTTTGAATCCCATCATGTTTGGATTGCAAATGTCACAGATACGAAATACATGTAAACATGTCCTATTGACTTGTTACAGAGATACTGTATAGATAAAATCTGAAAAGTTTCAGTCTACATCTTTTTCTAAAGTGTTGTAGCCTGTTGTTTCTGCTTTCATATTGTATCATGTGAACTAAAATAATTCAATGAATTTTTGATGCATAGAAACCGTTAGGTGAGCTTAAAGACTACTCGGTGAGAAGAGGCCTTTCTAATTTTCTTCTATTGATATCACAAATGAGTCCAGTAACTGATTCAAACTAATATATATATATATATATAAATATTGGTGAATTTATAACTATATTAAATGAGAAATTAATATATTTGTTGTGCAGTGTTTTTCAAATGAAACAAAAAATGGAATGAGACAAATGTATGAAATATATATATGTGTGTGTAGATATTTGCAATGCTGTGAAAAAGCCTCATTCCTGGTTTCTAATTTTTTTCCATATATGTCACACCTGTTTCAGATCAATCATTTTTTAATACAAGACAAAGATGAGTAAATACAAAGACATTTTTTAAATTTAAAGTTCATTTGCTAAGGTAAAACTATATCCAAACCTTCTTGCCCCTATGTGAAAAAGTAATTTCCCCAAAACCTAAACCTGGTTGTGCATCTCTTGGCGGCAACAACTGCCAGCAAAGCGTTTTTGATAACCGGCCATGAGCCGTGCTATGGAGGAACTTCCACCCATTCTTCTCTTTCGTTTTTTTATTCAGCCACAATGGAGGTTTGAACTGCTTGTTGACAGTATCTCGATAAGATTAAAGTCAAGACTTTGGCTTGGCCACTTCAAAAAACCTTCATCTAGCTTCTTCCGAGCCATTCAGAGGTGGGCCTGCTGATGGGTTTTGGATCTTTGTCTTACTGCAGAAGCCAAGTACTGTTGAGCTTGAGGTCACAAACTTCAGAATTTTCTGGCGAAGAGCAGAATAAACCCAAATGTACCCTAGATGTAGCAAACTGTGATAGGATATATTCCTTTATATAAATGACAAGAGCCTGAATCTGTACCTGCGCTGCCTTCTGAGTGAGAAGAGGTCATCTTCTCCTGATGTTGTAGAGCGTGGACCTACAGGATCGTGTTGTCGCTGTGATGTTGGGAGTCAAGTGTCACACCGAGGTTCTTAGCAGTCAAAGTGGGCGTTAACACAGAGTGACCAAAGTTAACAGTCAGGTCCTGGGTGGGAGAGTCTTTTCTGGGTAAGAGAAGTAGTTTAGTCTTGTGCGGGTTGATCTTCAGGTGATGAGCGGACATCAACTGAGAGATGTCAGACAGACAGAGAGCCGTACCGCCACCTGAGTGTCCGAATGAGGAAAGGAGAGAATTAGTTGGGTGTCGTCGGCATAGCTGTGATAGGAGAAACCATGCAAGTGAATGGCGGAGCCGAGAGAGTTGGTGTAGATTGAGAAGAGAAGCAGACCCAGGACGGAGCCCTGAGGAACTCCAGTAGTAAGAGGACAAGGTTCCGACACAGATCCTCTCCAAGTTACCTGGTAGGTGCGGCCATCAAGGTAGCATGAGAGAAGAGAGAGCGCGGAACCTGTGATCCAAGTTCCTGAAGGGCGGAGATAAGGATCTGGTGGTTTACTGTGTCGAATGCTGCAGGTCGAGAAGGATGAGGACAGAGGAGAGAGAGGCGGCTCTAGCAGCGTGGAGTTGCTCTGAGACAGCGAGGAGAGCAGTTTCTGTGGAATGGCCTTGAAGCCTGACTGGTGGGGGTCAAGGAGGTTGTTACGGTGGAGATAGGAGGAGAGTTGGTTAAAGATGCACGTTCAATCGTTTTGGACAGAAAGGGAAGAAGAGATACCGGTCTGTAGTTGTTTTCTTCAGAAGGGTTGAGGG